>NC_081351.1:33160269-33278855 GCF_029784015.1 Lycium ferocissimum | reverse complement strand
CCCAGACTACATCGTTTTTTGAAAAAAAATCAAACAATATGCACAATATGATAATAAATGTGCCGATTACACTAGGAACTATGAAAATTTGTTTTTTATGTCCAGATTTCAAACAATATGCACAAAATCCTAGTATCATTTTTTGAAAGAAAAAAAAATGTAAGGAAACTAACCTTTCCTAGATGAACAACAATGAACAAAGAACGAGAACAAAGAACGAAAATATGTACGCGAGAAATGAAAACAAAGATCAGTTGAAAATGGTTTATCGTGAAATTTGGGATGGTCGCTAGGTTTTCGGAATAAGAGAATTGGGACGGTGTTTAATTTATGGCTACTTGGCTCTGTTCCGGTCAAAAATGGGTCAAATTAAATATATGACACGGGGCTGTGCGCGCGTGGGATGTCAAGCGCATTTAATAATCGGGGCGAGATATCGGATCGCCACATCAAAGAAAAAGCAGATTTTAATACTGAAAAAAAAATTTCAGGGGGGTAATAGGTCCAACGCAAAGGTTAGGTGTGTAGTTGGCATTTTGGTCAAACGTTGGGGGGTATTTTGACTATTATCTCAACGTTTTTCGGAAAATACCCATCCAAGCCTCACCAACTTCAACCCAACCCCATACCCTCAACCCCACCCACACCCCATTCCCACCCACCCACTCCCCACCCCCCTCCAAAAAAAAAATTTCTTTTGATTTTTTTTTTTGTTTTTTGTTTTTTGCACCCCCACCCCAACCCTCACCAACTCCAACCCAACCCCCATACCCCCATCCCACTCCCACTCACCACCCCTACGCCCCCACCCCCTCTCTCCATTTTTTTTATTTTTTTATTTTTTGCACCACCACCCCCAACCACTCTCTTAACCCATACACCACCCTCCCCCACAACCTACCCCCCCCCCACCCACCCACCCCTCCCATAACATTTTTTTTGAAGTTTTTAATTTTTTTCTAAATTTTTTACACGACCACATCCCCCATCACCCCCTCCCCCCTTGCGTGGAACCCATATATACCAACACCCCCCCCCCCCAACATTTTTTTTTGAAGTTTTTTATTGTCTTTTGCAAGTTTCTACAACCCCAGACACCCCGACGCCCCCCCTACCCAAAATACCCCATCAACCCTTCCAAAAGTTTTAATTTTTAACCACGCAAACATTCAATTTTTATAATTGTCAACTTTTTTTCAATTTTTTTTTGTGGGGGGGGGGGGGGGGGTTGCAAAAAACCAAAACAAATGTCAAAAAAAAAAATTTCAAAAAAAAATATTTTGTGGTGGGGGAAGGTGTGGTGGGGGCGGGGTTTGGGTGCAAAAAACAAAAAATGTCAAAACATTTTTTTCAAAAATATTTTTTTTTGCGGGGCGCGGGGTGAGGGGTAGGGGGTTGGGACGGGGTGAAAAAAACTTTTTTTTCAAAAAAATAATTTTTCTGCCGAGGGGTAGGGAAGGGTAGGGGTGACTTTTTTTTTTTCAAAAAAAATAATTTTTTTCCCGGGGGGTGTGGGAGGGGGTAGGGTGCGGGGTAGGGATGCAAAAAAAAAAATCAACTTTTTTTTTTTTTCAAAAAAAAATAATTTTTTGTGGGGGGGGTAAGGTATGGGTTTTGCTTGGGGGGGGGGGGTGCAAAAATAAAAAATAATGTCAAAGCTTTTTTTTCAAAAAAATTATTTTTTTGGCCGTGGGGGGCGGGGTGGGGTCGGGGTTGGGAGTGCGTGGCTTTGGTGGTTGGGATTGGGTTGAGTGATGGTAGGGTGGTTGGTGGAATGAACTTGCGAACTTATTTTCCCTGCTTTTATTAGGGATGTCATTTTCTCCAATTTTAAGGAAAATGTTTTTCAAAATAAAATGTTTTCCAAAATTTTTGACCAAACGAACATGAGAAAATTGGAAAACATTTTCCGTAAAAATGTTTTCCTCCATACCGAACAAGCATCTGTAAATACATGATACATGTCTGAACACACTTTTATTCTTAAACTACAGTTAATTAATACATATTCTAATCTTAATTTGATACAATCACCTAATTAAAAATCAAAACTTAGATTGTGATCTATAAATTAAAAGCACAAAATAATCTATTGATGCATAACCTACCGTCTTAATATACCAAGATCCCTTATTTGAAGGGTCTTCTTAATTTAAGAATCAAATTAGATAAGCATAGTGATCATCAAATATTCTCTTAATTAGGAATTTATATAATTCCCATCTGTGGCATGTACAAATTTGGCTAGTTCTACTTGCTAACCAATTTATGGAGCAATTGGTTAACAATTTGGCTTATCACACGTCAACATATTAATGATCATAGATAGTCTAAATCCAATCAAATCTTGACAAGCACTATAGAATTAAAGTCCTTTTGCCTATAAATTCTCTTGGGCCATCCTTTAAGTGAACCAAAAAAAGAAGAACAATTTAAAGAATTCAATCTGTGTGGGAAAAAAGAGGAAAACATGGCAAAATTGTGCACTATTTTCATTGTGGCATTTCTTCTTTGCTTCACTCTCACATTTGCTGTTCGTCCTGATTCTTCTGTGCTGAAACCCCAATTTCATGTAAGTCCATCTTCTTATTTTATTTATAGAGACATAATACATAAATAGACTCTCAAATTTGGCTTGAGCAGACAAATATACCTCCAATTTTGGGTGTGCACAACTAAACACCTCAACTTATCTCCACTTTATCGGTTGAATACTCCAACTTACAAAATGAACATCTACTGGCACATCAGTGCCACGTCAGCATTTGTGTTTATGAGTTCAACTTTATACAAGTTGAAGTGTCTATTTGTGCATATCCAAAATTGGAGGGCATACTTGCCAGCTAAGGTCAAGTTTGAGGCCTGTTTATGTATCGTGCCTTATTTATATACTTCAAGATTTTACTGATTTTTTTTTTTTCATTTATAGTTTCTTGATTTTCAGTTTATTTTTTGTGCTTTTGTAACCCATCTATGTGATTTCATAGGGTATAATCAGTCCTAGCTAGCACCAGGATAAAAGAGGCTGATTATGGTTATGGTGGGCTAAAACAACTCAAAAATACTTCTATCGCCTGTTTTGGGTGACCCGCATTGTTTTTATCAAAAAAAATTATATCATTAAGAATTTTCAACGCCTTAAAAGCAGATTCCTTTTCTTAATTGCATTATTATTGTATATTAGCTGATTATAACAAGTTATATTTTATATCCTAAGGTACTATCTTGGGCTCACTATAGACGGTGGTTATATGTTGCGGGTTATTTTAACCTGATGTTTACATTGTTGATGAGCATAAATTAATTGAGTGAAATGGATACAGAAAATTTATATAGCCGATTCCAACTTATTTGAACTAAATTTATAGTTGATTAATTAATTGATTGATGGTGTTTTGTCTTATGAGCAGGTTGCAAGTGAGGAGAAAATTGAGAATAATGAAGCAAAATGTGAAGGAGTGGAGGAAGCTCAGTGTTTGAAGAGGAGGACAATGGAAGCTCATCTTGATTACATTTATACTCAGAGTAACAACAACAATAATCATCCATGATTTAAGACCTTTTTTGTGTTTTAACTATAAAATCCTCTTTTAATTAATAACTATGAAAGGGGTTGTAATAACAGTCGGTGATAATAATAATAATAATAATAATAAATAAAAAAAAAAAAAAAAAACTTCTGCCTAGTTCTCTGTTTTTGGTACTATTGTTTTTTATTTTCCTCCTCTTTTATCCCTATACGTTTAGCTAAATTTCTATTTGGATTAAATTGAACTTTCATCTAAGTACGCGCTAATTAATTAGTATCAGAGAGTGATACTAATTAATTGTTAAGTTTAGCCGTATTGTTAATTAACAAGCTCCAAAAGTTTATTACATAACTCTATTTTTCTCACATTTTGTACTTCGACGTTTGTATATGCGTGTGATAATTTTGATACATAAAATGTGCAATTGCTCAACCAACTCAAATTTGGGCGAGTTGGATGAGTTGTGTATTTTTCACTTTCTTTTGACTTTATGTTTTGGCATAATTAACAAAAGAGAGAACAATTTTCAACTGGCCCAACAATTACCGAAAGGTTATTAGATATTCAAACTCGTGACACTATAATTCTAATTATGATATCTTGGTTATTAATTGTCACCTTGAAGAGGGTGAGTGGTATACTCTTTCAATGATTTTAGAAAATGACTATAAACCAAATCAACCCATTTAAAAAGTCTGGTCAACATTTGCTACATCATCTCACTCTATAAATTCACTAGAGAGTTCAAATAGAACGATGAAAAACTTACAACCAAACGGTCTTAAGAGTTCACAGTAAGGTATAACTCTGATTTAAATGTACAAGAACTTATAAATTTTTCTACGGGCCAGCTTGCGCGCACTTCGACTAATTTTACGGGATACCATCTCTACTGGAATCGAACCTGAGACCTCATGATTCTCAACTAACTTCGTTGACCACTAGGCTACACCCTTGGATTCAGAACTTATAGTTAGCAACTCAATTATAGAGCTAGAAATTTTTTAAAAGAAATGGAAAAGTAGTTTTGAGTTGGATAGGTAAGTTATTACTCATTCTTCAGCTTGCATTGTGTGCATCAACTATAATCTTTGGTCATGCACTTAATTTGCTATTGAAAAATAGCTTATGTGTCACTACTGTTCATGAGTGTGAACTCACTTATCACTCATAAATTCCAGATTCTATCAATGTAAACAAGGGAAGAAATTAAGGAAGATTCTCAATCTAAGACTTTGAGAAGACCATTGTCTGCAGTAAAAAAGGCAGGTGGTTAAAGAAATTTGAACATCTTTTTGTTCACATTCTTTTCATACTTTAGCCGGTTAATGTCCACCCTACAAAATTAGAGTCAAATGAAACTAGTAGAGCAAATCTGCACAAAATTTAGCATACTTGTGACCGTTCTTTACTCTTTCCTGCTTCATCGTGATATTAATGGAGTACTTATTTATACATAGTAAAGAATCAGAGCATCTCCCAAAACCTTATAACAGGGCGGAGCCAGAGGGGTGCCAACAAAATGTTTTTTTTTTTTCCGGCATATATATAGGTTGGTGAATCCCTTGACATAAGAACCTTTTTTTTTAATCCCCTTTCCTAAATTCTTGGCTCCGCCACTACTTATAATGATGATTGGAGTAGTTCAAACGCTTTATAAAATTCTTTTAAGTACCCTTAATCTTATACACCCGATGTGAAATATTAAGACTGCATAAAGAGAATAGCAATGGGATTGCTATTGAGTGGAAACAGTTCATTTAATCTCTTTCCCATACACTTAAACTGTATTAACATTATCGTCGATTCTGAGTTCTCAGAATAAACACTGAGAGAAGAATCTGTAGATAAATGCAGCATATACGAAGTACATGGGATATACTAGCCACAGTAGAAGAGCATGTAACTCTATGTTAGCACTATTAACAGAGCAAGGAACTTGGTAATGAAGGTGGATCTTGCTTAATGTGCACTTTCGTGCTTGATAAAGAGCAGCATATGCTGTAACTGATCTTGTAGTGGCATGTGACCAGAAGAAAAAGAGCACCAATCATACTGGGGCAACAAAACTTACACTCATTCAATGTTGGTTCATTCTGCTATGCTACGGACATTTTGGTAAACCAATTAACACTTCAAAATCATCTTCTGTTTTAAGAGGAAAGCAAAATCTCGTTCGTCATCAATTAACTTATACTGAATGATTGCTCATTGTATCAACTCCATTTAGCTTCCTGAAGGACAACAAGAGCTGACTGCAGCCATAAAGAACTAAATGAAGATGCATTAACACAAATCATGTCAAGATCACGGAGAACAGAGTTTTGATTTTTACCAATTTCAGGTCAATGACAACATTCAGTTCAAATCAGTAAGTTAACGGAAATGGAAGAACTCCTAACTTCATAAAGACCCAAGACTATGCAAAGTTTAATTAAAAAAAGGGCAGCCCGGTACACTAAGCTCCCGCTATGCGCAGGGTCCGGGGAAGGGCTGGACCACAAGGGTCGATTGTATGCAGCCTTACCTTGCATTTCTGCAAGAGGCTATTTCCACGGCTCGAACCCGTGACCTCCTGGTCACATGGCAGCAACTTTACCAGTTACGCCAAGGCTCCCCTTCAACTATGCAAAGTTTAATGAAATTGATAAATAACATTTTCCCAGATTGTCATCAAACAAAACAATTAAATTAAAAAGAATTCACTTCACCCACCCCCCCCCCCCAACCCCGCCCGCCCCAAAACCCAAGTTCCTTGTCTAGATGAAGGAAGAAGTGGTTCTGTCATATGTTTGAATATCTCACAGTCGAAAATGCTTATTAAGAGTCACCAGATTTTTATTTTTTTTTTCTTTTTTTGATAAGGTAAATAATTTTATTGACAATTGGGGAAACTCCGTATACAAGCCATATACCAAAGAAGAGAACCTACATCAAAATATGGTTCTCAAGAAAAGAGGTCCAATCCTCTATACTATAGGAACAGTTCAAACGAGAGTCACCAGATTGTACAGAGGCTTAATGCAGATAAGAGATATCTTTTAGATTTTAAAGGTTAAAAAGTGTAGCATTCATGATAGTGATGAAGTAGAAAACAATGGAAGTAGAGTAAAACAACAGCGAGAGATTTAAAGTTATCCATCCAAGACGATATTCGACATCCTCAACACTATAAATTTATACTGAGTTCCCTTCCCAAAAATAAAAGGAAGGAAATAAATCTTGAGACCAAGCACAGGAATGCCAACCCCCATATAGAGAACTCTAATAAGCAATCACATCTTCATAACTAATATGATGCAGGATAAACTACCAGATATCCATGCATCATTCTCCTTCGTTTAATTTGAAAAGGATCGTTAATTTTAGTAAACAAGAAGTTCAGCTTTTCATGAAATAGTATTATAAGAGCAACAGAGAAATATATTGATCAGATTGTACTCTCCAAGATACTTTGCCTTATAAATATTTACATATAAACCATAAAATTGTAGAAAGTTGAGAGTCACATGAACATTTATCTCCAATTTTACTTTATTTGATCAGATAATGAAGATCAAATACTTCCAATATCAAGCCAACATGTGCATCTGGAAGATAAAAGAATCTTCCATAGAAAATGCGCAGCATAAAGGGCAAAATGAAAGAAACTGTCCTCTAAATTATAGGTGTAACAAATGCATGTACATATAGACTACAGAACATATAAGCTTCTAAGACATTAGATCAAATGAGATCAATAACTTTTAGGCAGGCAATAAAGCATGAGTACTGCCAAGAATATGTAAAAATAATGCAAGGCATACTGTAAGAATTACATAAGATTTAGTGTTGACGTAAGTGATGACATCCAGCCCTCTCTCCACAACTTCTTCGTGAACAACATTAACACTTCTTTTCATGCTCTCTGATAGCTTCCAAGTGAAAAACTCCGCGATGGATCTAACGGTTTCAAATGTCACCCTGCCAGTCACGTCAAGCACAAACCTCCTATTGCTTGGAACCGCTAATGTTGTTGACACACTAGTCAGCCATCCATTACTTTGTTGATCTATCGGTTGACTCGAATCTGGCACTTTCTCAAAAGCCTTTTCACTTTCTTGAGTTAAATATTCACTTTGATCAGCAATCGAACAAGCAGAGTTAGAATTCATGACTTGGTGAGATGTCTTCACCAGTGTTTCAACAGCCCCATTACATACAGAAACTAGAAAGTCCTTCACATTAGCTTGATGCTTCGGATTGGTTAACCCAGAAAACATCTCATCATAAACATTTATATGCATTGTTTTATCAAGGTAAACAGCAACAGCAGTGCTCACAAATGTCTGGATACAATCAGCTATCACTAGTTTACATCTATCATTACAAACAATATCCACCCATCTCGGCACTGCTGATGAACTTGACTGGTAATTCCCATTCAACCCCTCATCTGATCCACTATTCGAATAAAAACCCAACACCAAGTTCCTAGCAAAGCTACCAACAACAACAGAAACAAATCCAGTCCCAACAGTACTCATCATTTTATCCATGACCTTATCAGCAAGATTCGGCCTACCAACCTCCTCGATTTCGCCCTTATTTTCACTCCCATATCCCCTTAAAATCCCAACTGTTAAAGCCTGGGAAAGTCTAATCATAGAATTGGTAAATTCCTCAGATCTTGCAATTTTAGATAACTGTCTCAAACTTCTAGGAATTTCATTAGAATCAGACTGCAAAAACTCCTTTAAATCTTTTGACACAACACTAACAGCTTCAGAAGAATCAGAGACCATTTCAGCCATTGAAATAAAAGCTCCCAATAACCTCATAACCCTCTTTCTTTTCTTCACTACAGATGGCATGTGATATACTCTATATGCACCATAACTAGATAAACCAACTAATCCAAAAAGAATTATCCATTTCCTCTTCTTTTGTGCATAGTTCAAACTTTTCTTCACCAATTCAAGATCCATCTAAATATTCAAACTTTACACAATACATAAACAAACCCCACTAATAAACTTCAATACACTACCTGAAAAACCCAGGAAAACTGCTTTCTTTCTTTTTTTTTTTTTTTTTTTTTTTTTTTTGCACAATTGAAATTTCAAGAAAACTCCCGAAAGCTCAAATTGTGGAAACCCAACAATAAAAGATTAAAACTTTATACAATACTAAGCAAACCCCACCAATAAACTTAGATAACTAAGCTGAGAAACCCAAGAAAACTCTGTACTTTTTTATTTTTGGACAGTTGGAATTCAAGAAAATTACCTAGAGCTCAAATTCAGGAAACCCAACAATGAAAGATTGAGACTTTATACAATACATAAGCAAATCCCACTAACAAACTTCAATCACTAAGCTAATAAACCCAAGAAAAATCTGTTTTTTTTTTTTTTCTTCAAGAAAACTACCTAGAGCTCAAATTGAGGAAACCCAACAGTGAAAAACTGAATCTTTAAAGATACCAACAATATGGTTATAAACATGAATTTCAAAGATCGAGGTACCTAGGGTTTTGTATCTGATTTCTGACACAATTGAAAAATCAATGACCAATTGATTATTAATAGTAATAAAGGGAACAATGATTTTTCAATTGATTTGAAGAAAAATATTGAAAGGGTCGTTAAGGTAACTAACCTGTGACGATTGTTATTTGTAAAGAATGGAAATGGGAGAAGTTTAGTGGCTGTTTGGATTTACAAAGTAATGCTGAGTGGGCTATTTTTGTTTGTTTGTTTCTAGGAAATTTATTTCCAACCAGGAAAAACATAAAAAAATGAAAGGGAATTTTGAGTGGAAATTATAATTTGGGGAAAAAAAAAAGGGATGAGATTTTTATTTTTGGAAATTGAGAGGAAAATTATGGGAAAGTTTATCTGATTTTTGGGGATGTGGAATATCCCAAGGAGTAGTGTCTTTTTTAAATACTAGCCGGCCATATTTGCACGTAACATCCACGTGACTTTGATTTACTTACACGAATATTATTTTATGGCTTGAATTCTGGTTGGTTGGTTTAATTTATTGCTTATATAAGCAAACTTTTGTAAATGACATAATGGATTTCGGATCTCTCTGTTATTTTCTTTCAACAACCATACTAAAAAGGAAAAAAATATTAAAATGATTTCACACGTGATAGAAGTTTTATTTTTAGGTTGTTAGAAGATCTAAAAGGACTAAATCGAAGTTTGAAAATGCAGATACCGGGAATAGAAACAAAGTCAGAATTTTTAGTTTATATGTTCTTATGATTTTTTTTTTTTTTTAGCTTAATGGTTATGAAGTAGGTTATTTGGATATATCAAATGAATCTGTAAACACACATACCGAATTTGAGTTAAAGTTACTAAGTTCCGTTGAACGCGTAATTACTGATGTGGCTCCGTCCTGACCATGAATTGATTTTTATTACGTCGTACTGAAAATTAGCACTTAAAAGGAATTCTTAAAATTAATATCATTGGTTAGTGCATGTGGTTACGAATAACAAGATTGGACATTTGAATTAATATTTGAATTCTGATTGAGGTACGATAATTCTGTTTGGTCTTTCGACAACCCAACAAAAATAACTAAAGTATTCAATGAGCTCCAACAACCTAACCAAGTGATAGAGAACTTAGCTGATTTCGAACTAGAAAAAAAGCTATCAAATAAAAGTTTGAGAGTTGCTAAATTGCCACACTATAATTTTAAATTAAGATAAAACCTAGAAATGGCGTTAAGTACCATATTTATGTAAAAATCACTATAATCTATATTATATAATTTTAAATTAAGATAAAGTGCATTGAAGAAACTTACCTACTTTCTTTCCAAGCTACTAGAAAAAAAGATAGAAATGAAACTTTCATTAAATCTCGTTCCATCCCAATTCGTTGAAGATAAATTATTAAATTAGTGGACTACGTGAATAATCATATAAATTTACTCCCCAACGTTTTTCCCGATCATTGTGGCTAAAATAAATTGATTAAACTAAATTAAATAGATCTTTGATCCGTAAAAGTTTCACTTCCAAAATTTTACTTAAGAATGAAAGTGCATTGAAGAAACTTACCTACTTTCTTTCCAAGCTACTAGTAACTTTCGAGCCATTAATGCGGGCGGTAGTTGGAGATTTTAATAAAACTTTCACATTTGGTTCCCCCTAAATCTCGTTCCATCCCAATTCGTTGAACATTCCAATTATACTGTGGTTAATTTCTTGAACATTAGCGGACTACGTCAGTACAATTTTAAATTGAATTTAGATTTCTCAGAAATTACTAAACGATAACTACACTTCTGTGAATACATCCCCAACGTTTTTCCGAGTGTGTCTTACTCCCTCCGGTTAAAAAAAAGCTTGTCCTCTTTTAATTTTCTATAGTGCAGGTATTATAATTGGATATCGGATTACGGGTTAAATTTTAATTAATTAGAGATAATTTAAAATAGACCCCGATAAAATGGTGACAACCCCCCCCCCCCAAAGTATAATGAAAATTTTAATTAATTAGAGATAATTTAAAATAGACTCACTTGTCCCTCTTGTTAAAAAAAATATGTAATTTGATTAAACTACCCCTAATTAAATAGGCATTGAGATTTGATCACATAACACTTTTAAAATTCTTAATTGGGACAATTTATTTATACACGACAGCGTACTTGAAAGATAAGGTTAATTGTTTCTTGATTTAATATTCAAAGTTTGCTCTTGGACACTTTTTTTTACCAAAAAAAAAAAGGAATTAAGTTCTTTCTTTTGATCCGAGGAGTAACATTTTAAACTTGGAGCCCGTTTGGATTGGCTTATAAGCCATTTTAAACTTTTTGAGTGTTTGGCAAATTAAAAAATGCTTAAAATAAGTTAAAAAGTGCTTAAAATAAGCCAAAGGGAATCAAAAATACCTCTCTACTTTGGGAAAAGGATTAAAAATATCCTCAATTATAAATTTTGGTCAAAAATACTCTTTTCTTTGGAAAAAGGGTTAAAAATATCCATTACAAAGTTTTCAAAATATATCCTGTCCTAACCAATCCGCCAGATAGAGAACTTAGCTGATTTCGAACTAGAAAAAAAGCTATCAAATAAAAATTTCACTTCCAAAATTTTACTTGAGAATGAAAGAGCATTGAAGAAACTTACCTACTTTCATTATAAGCTAGTAACTTTCGAGCCATTAATGCGGTAGTTGGAGATTCTGATAAATCTCGTTCCATCCCAATTCGTTGAATATGTCCAATTATACTTTTGTTAATTTCTTGAATATAAGAGGACTGCATCAATACAACTTTTAATTGAATTTAGATTTCTTCGAAATTATACAATAATTACACTTCTATAAGATGCAATTTCTTCGTACCAAAGCGACAAATGAGCACTCATTAAAAATTGATCAAATTCAAATTTGTTTGACTTTCAAACAGCGAAGTGGCAAAGCATCTTAAATGTGTAACTACAGGTATTTGACTACTTAGTAACATTTCCTTGTTACGAAGCATATGAACTTCAAAATTTGCAAAAAGAAAAAGCATGTATAAATTTTCTCTATAAATACATGCATATCTAATGGAAACTGAACAATAAGTTTGTTGGTTCAGTAACGCAGGTACAATAACTTTGATTTAGGGTCCATCTTATATTTGACCATTACAAGAGAGAAAAGAATTTGATAGTGTAAAAACCTTTCCAACTATTGAACAAATGGATGCGAAAAAGTAAAATCTTCAGTTCTTTTCATCTGTACTGTTATGTTATATGGTACCCAATGAAGAGTCTTATGTAACCTCTACTTGTATGTTTGATTCACTTTAAATTTGCCACAGGTGTGATATTTGACGATTCTTTGCATCATAAGGCGTACGTAAACACCAACGGTAAAAGTAAAAATCATTGAAGGAATTCTGGATAGCAAGAACATTCGGTATAAAGAAATGCATGCTGTGTGATTCTTATGTCCTGCGAATTTTGATGGAACAGCAGATAAAAGCAAAGAGACATGAAAAAAGTTTCATTTTGCTGTAGCAAATCATTTTTAACTCACAATTACACCCTTGAGAGAAAAAAGAGCAGGCTTGTGTAGTCAATAGCATACCTGGCTAATTTGTAGCTGCAGCCTGCATGGTAGTAGCATAAATGCATTTCAAGATGAGGAAAGATTAATAACCAAATAGGATATTCTTCAATATGCAATAACAAAAATATTCCTTTCATCGGGGAGAAATGTCACACTTCCTTATATGACTCCCCACTATATCCATTGCCTTGTTAATGGGCAAGGTCAAGCTGTAAGAGACATTCATGTATATGTACAAATACAAACACAGTTTTGAGAATTAGCAATCATGCCCTGCCCAGGTCACGATTAAGCTAATGACCTCAAAACACACAAAGAATGAAGGAGATGTATGCTGCTTAAACACACAAAGAATGAAGGAGATGTATGCTGCTTATTGCCTTACACTATACTGTGCAAGTAAAGAAGCATATTGTGATCCATTTTGTGAGGTTCAAGAGATGATGAGAATCTAGGATCACCAACGTCAAAAAGTGAGACCCACAACTTGTGATAACTGTGAGAAGCGGAGATTGCACAATCACTACACAACTCAGGAAGTGCTAACTTCTGCAAGCCAGAACAGGTTAAGATGCAGCTTAACATGCCTGAACCATGGAGAAACTGAGAGTTAGCATTTTTTTTGCTAGGAGCCCCAGATTACTTGGAGGTTGGCATGCAGGCGGGTTCACCTAAAATAATTAAGAATCTTCAGGCAGCTGAAGATAAATTCACGAGACATTGAGTTTTGTGCTATAATCTATTGACACTGATTTGGGTTTTATAGGCATTGGATAATCAGTATCATCTTCAAGATCACTAAACGAAACATCCTCCTCATTCACAATAGCAGAAATTGTGTAACCCTCTAACTCTGAATTGTCTTTCAGCCAGTCATCCTCATGCTCATCATAATCAAACATTGGTGGTATAAAAGATGGGCCAGCTACCACCTCCTTTTCAATGATTTTGCTTGGAGGATCTTCTTCAATAACTGCCTTGTCAATAAATTGGATCTCCGTATTTTCAATTGAGTGTTTCTCAGTTTCAGCGTCAGAAGCGGTGTGGCAAGTTGGAGGTTCAAAAGAAAATGCTCTTGGGAGCACAGCATATCTAGAGTGAGCATCTTCAGATGAGTTGGATTCAAAGTCTCCACGCGGTGAATACGTGCTCTCCTTTGCTTGAAATGTGCCTATGCCAAACCAATCTGACTCGGGTTTTGTTTTCTTTTGCAACTCTTGCATCCACATAGCCCTTGCCTCCACAAGCTAAAGAAGTGACCAAACAAACAAAAAACAAAAAGTTAGTACACATAGACAGCTCATGTAATCAAAGGTCTTGATAGAAGTTGTATCTCTAGAACTGCTTTCCAGATACCCCACTATTAGTTCTCTCTGCCCCCCAAAAAAGAAAAATCTTCTTCCTGATTCCAATTCCAAAAGCTGTTTCATTAAATGCCAAAATACAGAAGAAATTAGAGGTAAGAGATAGCGCTTGCTGATCCTCATCATGATTGTGCAACTCAACGCAATGATGATTCTGTAAGCAGGCAGCGTAATATTAACAAACCTGAGGTGTAGACAAAAGCTCAGCATCGTGCTTGTTCAGTCTTGAGTAAAGCAGAACAAAATAGACCATCCAAAAGAAACCTTCACTCAAATGTGCAGGGCAAAGTTCAAATCTGAGAGCAGCTAGTCTCGGCGTTAGACGTTCAACAGCATATGCATGCCTCTGTTGGGCATCAGACAGCTCAAAATCTATAAAAAAATAAAAAAAAAGGAGAGAGAAACTCAATTAAAGTAAATCTTCTCCTTAAGATCCCATCATCATCAGTTTTTCACCATTAAGTGACAACAACAACAACATACCTAGTGTAATCCCACAAGTGACAAAACAGTATCATACAACAGATGACTTAAAAAGTGATCTTTCCTTGCTACATGGTTACCAAGTATTAACTCCGTCCAAATTGATATGACACACTAATAATAACACTTCAAAATGTAAATAATGACACATGGCAAGGGGTCATTGACAGGTGCAACAAAAAGCTATCTCCTTGGAAAAAGCAATATCTATCCCTTGGGGGTAGGCTGACTTTGATCAATAGTGCCTTAGATGGAATTCCAACTTAGACTATGTCTCTGGTTTGTATGCCTGATACAATAAGCAGTAAGTTGGATTCCATTAGAAGACATTTTTATGGGATGGAAATGTAACTAAGAGAAAGACTCGCCTGGTTAAGTGGGAGGTGGTCACTGAAGACAAGAAGAAAGGCGGAATGGGAGTGAGGAATTTAAAGTTACACGATAAAAGTTTGCTTTTGAAATGGTTATGGAGATACGGCAGGGGAGGTGAAGAGGTCTGGCAAATTGATGCTATTTATGAAAAAAAGAAGGGTTGGAGACAAAATCCCAGCTCAATTGAAACAGTGTGGGGAAGTCCGGAAAAAAATAAGTGAAAGCTGGTATGAATTCTTACAGTATACAAAGTTGGAGGTTGGTAATGGTGCTCGAATCAAGTTCTGAATAGATATTTGGAATGGGCATGAGAGCTTGAAGAATAAATATCCAGATTTATTTGGATGTGCATTGAATAGAGAGGGTCATGTTGCAGATTCGATCCAACTTCAGGTTGGCATGTCACTTTCAGGAGGAATTTGAATGATTGGGAGGTGATTAGCTTTTGTCAATTGCTTCAACAACTCAACACTAGCCAAATTGAACTGAATAGAGAAGACAGATTAGTTTGGATAAATAGCAGGGACAAGATTTTCAGTAAACAATTGCTATGAAATGCTACTTCATCAGAATAGCCAGGAAGTTTGAATTGGCCATGGAAGATGATTTGGAAAACCAAGGCACCTGTGAAAGCAGCCTGTTTTGGTTGGTTAGCAGCTAGAGATGCTTGTCTTATACAGAACAAATTGCAAGAAGAGGCTTTCCGTTGTGCAGCAGATGCTACTTCTGTAAGAATGAGGAGGAAACTGTTGAACACTTATTCATTCATTGTGAATTTTCAAGACAGTGTTGGGAGCTTTTTCTTTCTATCATGGGAGTATCTCTGGTTATACCTCAGAAAATTAGTACTCTGTTCGAGATCTGGCAGGCTCAGGGAATTAAAAGAGAAAAAGAGAACTGAAGAAGATATGGAGGACAATTCCCATCTGTATATTGTGGACTGTTTGGTTGGAAAGAAATAAGGCATGCTTTGAAGGAAAGATGGTGCAGATTCCTAGAGTCAAGAACAAATGCATCAAAAATCTATTCTTTTGGTGTTCCAATAGTACCATAGATAGGATGGATCATTATTTGGAATTTCTATATTTCTTAGGGGGTAATATGTAGTGTGACTGATGTACTTTGCATATGTACCAGCTTGGTACCTGATGAATAAAAGACTTTACTTATCATAAAAAATAAAAATAAAAAAAAAATAAAAAAACTCCCTCGTTCTTCACATTTTATTTGACACTATTGATCGGATATGCAGTTTAAGATGTTAATTTGTTTTGTGTCTAAAATTTGAACAGTTTGATGAATTTGAATTGAGCCGAGGGTCTTTCGGAAACAATGGTCCTTTGGTAGGAGTGTCTAAACCCTCCCCGGACCCGCGTTGTGAACAGTTTGATGAATTTGAACTTGTGCAAGGTGTATATACTAACATTAATTATTAAATGGTATCGAACCCCTTAACACGTCCACAAATAGGAAGAGTTCCATATAAATTGCAATGGAGAGAGTAATATTTTACACAATGTTCACAAAACTGAAAGTATAAATTCATTTAACCATACAGATTTAAAAAATTTATGTGATATTTCGTCTGTCAGATTAAGTTTGTAGCTATGACTTTTAACAATTTCTTTCAACGGTAGTTACAAATGGACATGCCAAAAATGAAGTTAAACATTGTGTTCGTGTGCTCGCAACTCTTATCACATATTATGTGATTTAAAGAGTGACAGATATGAATTCCAAGGAACAAAAGAAGGTACAAAAACTATCTACCAAAGGCAGTTATCTTGACTACTTGATCTTTGGAAGTAAATCAAAATCTCCGTCCAACCAATGGCATGATATGTCACTGCATTGATGTTTTAATTCTTTCAAACAACTGCATAATCAACTTAAGGAGTGCTATAAGCTCCATTAGCAATTTTAGTTTACCTACTTGATATTTTAGGCCGCCTAAAAAGAATGACCTCTTCCCTTAAATGGCCAAGTCTAACATATTAAATACGTCAATCACATGCATTACCGTGTTATAATGTGAATATGATTGAGACATTAATACCAATTTCACATTTCCAAACCGTAAAAGGGTCATATTTCTAGCGAAACTCAAATACAAAAGTTCATTCAAGCCTTCTTCTATAATTCTATTAATCGTCGTGAAAAGGCTGTCAGCCAATTTTAGAACAAGGGAGTACATGTTATCGAGGACCATCACTTTTCATTAAAGTATCCAATATGCACTGAACACTGCCTTCAATTGGGTCAACATTCGTGTTTATTTAAATTGTTGATAGGCTTCTTTTTCTTTTTTTTTTTTTTCTTTTTTTTAATGACATGGGAACCCGCAGCCGCTACCCTTCGGGTGCGCACAGGGTAAACCCAACTCCTGTGCAATAGCTCACAAACCACACAGGAGAGATAACCTACACTAGGCAAGCCCCGTGCGATGAGCTCGACCCAAAAGGCAAATCCCTATTGTCGTAGGTAGGGGTTTCGAACCTGAGACCTCCATTATGAAAGCCTCATGCTCAACTAACTGAGCTACCCTTGCGGGTTTGATAGGCTTCTTTGTTTCCACTTCCATTTCTAAGTTATCATCTCCTCTTTTATTCTTTTTTTCATTTTGACACCTATATGCACCAGAGAAATCAATGTTGATAGTTCAGGCAGGAAAAGAGAACATCTGATAGTTGGTTTGGTGAAACTCGCAAAAAAAAAAAAAAATGATAATTTAGGTGTGTTTTATACCAATATGTCAAACTTTATACAGTGTAGCATCGATCATATCCAAAACCTAGACAATCAATTAACCAAAAATGTGACAAAATAATAATATAATGAGGGAGGAAGAAATACAAACCATCAAATTCGTCTTCATCAGCAAAGGGAAAATCCAACCAAGTCTCTGGATGATGACCTATATTCGTAGCGAAAGCTAACACTTCCTCTGTAACTCCAACAGCATCACCTTGATATTCCTCCTCCAATCCAGCAATAGCATCATCACCTTCCATATCCTGATAATAATCACCTCCATCGGATCCATCAATCAATTCGGGTTGATCAATCCGGTCCCCATCCGACCCGAACAGATCCGACTTTCTCGGCGGTAATGGCGGCGGAGGAGGTGGTGGAGGAGCGAGAAATGAAGCCACGCCCCATATTTGGCGCGTTAGGGTTTCCTTCAATTCAGATAAATCCTCCTTCACACCGCGATTATCATTGTCAATATCGTTATTATTGGATCGTTCGTCTAAATCGATTTCCTCGTAGATGGATGTATCTTCGTCAACACGCGCTACGACGTCGTTTGGGGAATTGTGTTTGAATTCTTCTTCTTCTTCTTCGTCGAGACGGAGAGTGTTGGAAATGGAACGAGCAAGCCATGACATGGCTACGCTTTACGCTGTCGTTTTTTATCGGATCGAGGAAGAACAACAAGGAACGGAGAGACTTGTTTGAATTTTGAAATGTTCTTTTTTTTTTTTTTTTTTTTTTTTCCCAGTTGCTGATGATTGATGGTTGATTTTTGTGTTTTCGTTTTTGTTTTTGTTTTTTTTTTTGTTTGACAAATATGATCCCTTATATTTGAGGGTAGGTTCAAAATAGTCCCTTAAGTATGTACTTCACAGTTTTTAAGTTTGTCAAAAGTTAAAATATTTATCTCCATCAGGCGTCAACTAGTTACCCAACTCTTTTTGTTATATTTGGCGAAAACAATCCTAAAATATGCATCACAAAAAGTTATACTAGACTCTAAAGAACTACTATAAAAATTGTAGAAATTACACTTCGAAATACTTGCACCCGACTTTAAGAATAAAAAATACTATTTTCTTCGTCCTAATTTATATGACACTTTTTCCTTTTTTAGTCAGTCCTAAAAAAAATGACACATATTTATATCTAGTATTAATGTAACTCAAAAATTTTCATTTTACCCTTAATAAAATGATTTTTAGCAACAAAAATTTCTTTGGCTTGTTTTAGACCTCAAAATTCAAAAATCTTTCTTTCTTTCTTAAACTTCGGGTCAAGTCAAACACTTTCATATAAATCGGGATGAAGAGAGTATAATATAGCAGAAAATATTAAAAAATTACCTCTGGATGTAAGGTCCCTCTAATTTTCTTTTATTCATCGTTCCCATCAAATCTGACTGGCAGAGTTAGGTAAATATTTGATGAGACTAAATGTGTTAACCTTTTTGGCAAATTTAAAGGACCAAAACTGTTAAGTGCATACTTAAGGTATTAGTTTAGACCTATCCTCAACCATAAGGGACCATTTTTGTAAGTTTCTCAAAATTTTGGTATCGAAGTGACGTGGATTTGGGGCCCTACCTAGTCAATAGTGGGACCGACCGTATGAGCTTATCTGGTAGGTGACTTGTAATGGTTCTGTCTTCTTTGGCTCATTCGGTAATGACAATTGGGGCATGGATCCCACTAACCGTGGAGAAATTAATTTTTCTTTTTATTTATTTAATAAATCTCATTTTGGGGTATACTAAATTATAAGACAAAGTTAACAATGAATTTTAATTGATCAGAATTATAGTGGGATGAACAGGATCATTTTAATTATAACCAGAAGTTTCAGAGCCTGTGTATAAAAATAATCTTGATGGGGAGCTCTTCCTCCTGTAATGAGTCTAACTTAATGAGGATTCAAATAAGAATATCATACACCGGATGAAAAAATTAAAAAAAAAAAATGAATTGATCATTGCCAAACGTTTAAAGGAATTGGGAATGTGACTAAAAAATCCTAAAATAGCGTAATAAAAGTCTTGTGTGACATTTTTTAGTTTGTTTTCTTGTACCCAACTCAATTTTTGAATCAAGCATTAGTTTTTGAATATTTTCAGTTTTTGAAAAACTTGAGAGACTAAGTGTAAATTTTCTTTTTATGTAGACTATGACATGCCAAAGTTATTAAATTAGTGGAGGTATACATATTTCACAAATGTTGTCATCTTTTTTGTTTGGGAAGTTACATATAAAACGTGCGTTGCAATGAAACGTACTTAGATGGGACAGCTATAAATATACTGAAAATACAAAGTGAAGAACATTCAAAACTAATCAACACATATTTAGTTTCATCTAAGAGTTGCTAATATAAATAGACTAGCGGTCTATGCCCGTGCTGCGCACGGGCCCAACACTTTAGATTATAGTGTATCTATGTGTATATAGTTATCTTTGAATAGTGATTATATATATATATTATGTTCAAAGCACGATTAATATAACATTGTAGTTTGTGCTCTGTATCTAAAATTTTATTATATTAATGGTTGCTACGAATACAAAATCGGTGAATTTATTAATATTTTTTAAAAGAGAAGACTTGTTTAAAAAGGAACTATTTTCCTTTCTTTGAGATAAAACAATAGAATATTTAAGCATCATTGATACTTTTAATTTTAATTCGATTAATTTAAAAGTGTAAAATACTCATTATTTTTTATCAAATTTTGATTTGGATAATTCTAATTTAAATTGTTAAATTAATTTTACATGTTTAAAACAAAAGAAAGTAGAAATTGATTTTCTATTTAAACGAAGAAATACTATTTTTTAATTTTTGGTAAATATTCTCGGTTTAGCTCATTTTACTTGTCATGTTATCTTTTGCATGATTTTTTAAGAAAACGTCGATTAGAATTATAATTTGACTAATTTACCTTATTCATTATTTGATTTCCATTTGATATATATTTTTCTACGACATTAATCTCTTTTCACATTTATTGGAGTAAGAATAAAAATAAAAAAGTAATTAAATTCTATCTTATTTTAAAATATAAATATTTTAAGTATATTTATTTTAGTAAACATAACAAATAAATGACATGGCGGAATAGCAAATACAACGAGTTTAATAGCTAGATTAGATCTCAGTTAATATAAAAAAAGAAAGAAAATTGTATGGTTTATTACCTAACCTTTTGAAGAAAAGCAATTTCATTTCTGCTCCCACTAATGGATTGATACGCACGTAAAGATGAATTCATCATTATTGACTTATGGGGTGCACTTTTTTTTTTTTGGACATTATTAGTTTGCACTATTTTTATGCATATAATATATATACATATACTATGTTCAAAACACGATTAATATAACATTGTAGTTTGTGCTCTGTATCTAAAACTTTATTATATTAGTGTTTGCTACGAATACAAAGTCTGCACTTCTTTTTTTTAATATTATATTTTTTTTTAATATGGGGTTCAATTTTTTTTTTTTTAATATTGCTTGATTTTATTAATATGGGGTCCACTTTATTTTTTCCCATGAGTTTGGAGATGGTGAGTTCCAATTTTTTTCTTCCTTTTTTTTAATTGCTCGGTGTTATTTAGTATGGGGCCCACCCCTTTTTTTTTTTTAAGGGACAACGGACGATGAAGCATGAGTCTAAACCCATGCTTTATATAGTTTTTTTTTTTTTTTATATTGCTTGGTGTTATTTAGTATGGGGCCAAATTTTGGATATTATTAGTTTGACTATTTTTATGCATATATATATATATATATATATATATATATATATATATAGACTATGTTCAAAACACGATTAATATAACGAAACAGTAGTTTGTGCTTCGTATCTAAACCTTTATTATATTAGTGTTTGCTACGAATACAAAGTCTGCAATTTTTTTTTTTTTTTGACATTGTTTGTTTTTTTAATATGGGACTCACTTTTTTATTTTTTATATTGCTTGATTTTGTCAATATGGGATACTATGTTCAAAACACGATTAATATAACATTGTAGTTTGTGCTCCGTATGTAAAACTTTATTATATTAGTGTTTGCTACGAATACAAAGTCTGCACCTTTTTTTTTTTGACATTGTTTGTATTTTTAATATGGGATTCACTTTTTTTTTTTATTCTTTGATTACGTTAATATGGGGTCCATTTTTTTTCCCCTGAGTTTGGAGATGGTGGGTTCCACTATTTTATATATATATATATATAAGTATTTTAAGTTGTTTAAAATATGTGGGCCCACAATTTTTTTTGGGCCCACAAACGGACGACGAAAAAGTGCCCAAACCCACCTTTCTATATAGTAGTAAAGTAATTTTGTCAATATGGGATACTATGTTCAAAACACGATTAATATAACATTGTAGTTTGTGCTCCGTATTTAAAACTTTATTATATTAGTGTTTGCTACGAATACGCATCGTGTTTAATATGGGGTCCACAGTGTTTGTTTTTTAAATATGGGATTCACTTTTTTTTTCAATATTGCTTGATTTTTGTTAATATGGGATCCACTTTTTTTTTTTCCCATGAGTTTGGATGTGGTGGGCTCAACTTTTTTTTAATACTCGATGTTGTTTAATATGGGGCCCAAAATTTTTTAAGTTTAACATGGGGCCCACAGTGTTTGTTTTTTAAATATGGGATGCAACTTTTTTTTTTCAATATTGCTTGATTTTTGTTAATATGGGATCAACTTTTTTTTTCCCATGAGTTTGGATGTGATGGGTTTCACTTTTTTTTAATACTCGATGTTGTTTAATATGGGGCCCACAATTTTTTTTAAGTTTAATATGGGGCCCACAATTGTAAAATTACAATTTTTTTTTTTTTTTAGGGCTTGATTAATATGGGGCCCAAAATTTTTATTTTTATTTTTTATGGGGGGGTCCACAACGGACTACGAAAAAGCACCCCAACCGGTGCTACTATGTTCAAAACACGATTAATATAACATTGTAGTTTGTGCTCCGTATTTAAAACTTTATTATATTAGTGTTTGCTACGAATATGCATCGTGTTTAATATGGGGTCCACAGTGTTTGTTTTTTAAATATGGGATTCACTTTTTTTTCAATATTGCTTGATTTTTGTTAATATGGGATCCACTTTTTTTTTCCCATGAGTTTGGATGTGGTGGACTCCACTTTTTTTTAATACTCGATGTTGTTTAATATGGGGCCCACAATTTTTTAAGTTTAATATGGGGCCCACAGTGTTTGTTTTTTAAATATGGGATTCACTTTTTTTTTTCAATATTGCTTGATTTTTGTTAATATGGGATCCTTTTTTTTTTCCCATGAGTTTGGATGTGGTGGGTTTCACTTTTTTTTAATACTCGATGTTGTTTAATATGGGGCCCACAATTTTTTTTAAGTTTAATATGGGGCCCACAATTGTAAAATTACAATTTTTTTTTTTTTTTTTAGGGCTTGATTAATATGGGGCCCAAATTTTTTTTTTAATTTTTTTTTATGGGGGGGTCCACAACGGACGACGAAAAAGCACCCCAACCGGTGCTTCTAATATAGTAGAAATTTTCCGAATATATTTTCGCGGAAAATAAAAATGATATGGCAACAAATGCTCAATTAATAATTCACTGTCCGATACACATTAGTTTGTCTTATACTCCCTCCGTTTCAATTTATCTGAACCTTTTCGAAGTATGAGCGTCAAACTTTATAACTTTGACCGTAAATTTTGCTATAGATTTTTCAAGTTTGTAAAATAAAAATTTTATATTTAAAAATTACATAAAAAGTACTATTAGTCATGATAATTTTAATTCAAATAATTTAGAAATAATGTAAGAAAAACGTGATCAAAGTACCACCTCGTAGACTCCCTAAATAATAATAGGCTCACATAAATTGAAAGAGAGGGAGTACGTTAACCACATCCAGACAAGAACTTATTCAAAGTTAGATCTGTAACAATAACCAATTACTATATTAATTTATGGGAGAAAGGGTAAAAAAATGCCCCTCTATTATGGGAAAAGGGCTAAAAATATCCTCCATTACAAATTTGGGTTAAAATTACCCTTTCCGTGATTAAAGTTTTCAAATATATCCGTCTTAATAGAAATCCACACCATAATCCGATTTCATTTTTAAACCCTACCCAACTACATAAAAAACCCATATGCGACCAACTTGTTCCCGAGTCCTACATCTGGAGCCATTAGGCACAGGAGCAGTAACCCATATGAATTTTTCATTTAATTGGGTCGGGTTTAAATGGAGCGGATTTAAAAATAAAATCGGGTTATGTTGGGGATTTCCGTTAAGACAGGGGTATATTTGAAAACTTTAACGACGGGAGGGTGTTTTTTACCCAAATTTTTAATGGAGGATATTTTTAGCTTTTTTCCCAAAGTATAGGGGTATTTTTTACCCTTTTCCCTTAATTTATCTATTGGCTATCGCACACAGTATAAAATATTTTCAAAAACCCATCATCAAGAAAAGAACCTAGATTTCAGCAGCACTGTTAGAAAATATAATAGATTTAGGGTGCGTTTGGTATGGAGGAAAACATTAATTTTCAATGTTTAGTTGGTCAAGTGTTCAAATGCGTTCTCAAAAACACTTACCGTAGGAAAACGAGTTTATTAAAAAAAAAAAAAAAATGACTTTCCTAATGTGAGTAGAAAAAATAAATTTTTTAAGTGACATTTTAAACTTATTTATCTCCTTCCACCTTCAACTGAGCCCCCAACACCCCTTGTCACTCTTAACCCCTATCCCGCGCCCACGTCATAGTATTTTACTAATTTACATATAAATATCTTAAAATCATATTTTTTTCTACTTACTTACCAAATATCAAAAAATAAATACTCCCTACGTTCTAATTTGTTTGACACTTTTTGCTTTTCGAGAGTCAGACTGCTTAATTTTGTTTGAACATAAAATCTTTAAATTTTCAGAAATAAAATTTACATATTCGAAAACTATTTAAAATGTAATATAAGTCACGATAATTAATAGTAATTTAAAATACTTAAAAGACATATGAAAAAATTACGGTCAAAGAATAATTCGTTTAATTTTTTAAAAGCGAAAAGTGTAAAACAAATTAGGACGGAAGAAGTAGGAAAAACACTTATTTTACAAAGATGCATTTTCATAGAAAATATTGTCCTTCGTACCAAAACACACCCTTAAATTTAATTGTACTAAAATGAAATTGAGTCCCTAAGCACACGTGACATCATAGATATTTTGAATCTTCATCGGATCGTGTGCCCAACTAAATTAACCCAAGCCTAAACCTAAGCCCTATGAAAATTTAAAAAGCTAAATTTTAATAGTGTGCATTAAAAGAGCATCTGGAAAAAAATAGTAAACTAAAAGAGCATCTAGATCTCAACTCCTTTATTGCAGAATGAAAATTTTGGCTCCACTAGCAATAATTCAACTTCAACGTCAAGGAAATTAAAGAAATGTTCATTGAATTCGAATTGTTATATTTGTTAGCTATGACCAAAACAGTGGCTGCTCTTACAGGACTTTACAGTATTAATTGTTCAAATGTGGACAGAGCTACAAACGAGTTATATTGATTGCGACTTTACTCTATGTATTTAGGCCTGAAATTTGTTAGATGAAAATACATTTAATCCTTAGTCTCAAAATGTATATACATGTAATACCATAAGCATTGTTAGTTATCAGTTCAAAAATCCCAAAAGAAAAAGGTGATCTTTCTAGATTATGAAATTTGAATTTATAAGTTTGTTCAGGCGGATGGATTTTGTAATTCACTTTTAATATTATTTTAGTTATATACTTCTTTCTCAAAAAAATTATAAATAAAATACAATGAGATTTTTATAGTGTCATTTTCTTCGATCCATATTGTAAATGAGCTCAAACAATCATTTCTCTTTTCATTCTTCATGAAGTGTAAAATTTACATGAAACAATCAGTTTTGTTATTCCTTCTGTTAATCTAATACTTCCACCGTTCTTTACTTATTTTTAATTTGCATTTTGCAGCCCGTTAAGAAAAAAAATACTTATGGTACTAATATTCCAATCAGTTTGAAAGGTAATTATTTAATGATTAAGGATAAAATGAGATAATTAATTGTTTCTTGATTTGCTTAAACGGATAAGTAAAAAGAAATATATATATATATATATATATATATATATATATAGAGAGAGAGAGAGAGAGAGAGAGAGAGAGAGAGAGAGAGATAGATAGATAGATAGATAAATAGATAGAGAGAGAGAGAGGGAGTAGTTCAACATTGTGTTTTGCCCCAAGGACCCTATGATCAAATTGTCAATGAATTGAGTGAGAATCAAGAGAGATTAAGGTCCAAATCTCAACAGAAACAAAAATATTGAGTGATTTCTTCCAATTTATCTAAACCTCCATGCATAGAGTTACCCAGCACATGTATTTTTAAGAGTTAGTAAGTACTAGATGAATTAGACGAGGTGCATACAAGTTGATTACCTCTACCCTCACAAGAAAAAGTAGATACTATTGTGTTTTGCTCAAAGGTAATATGCGAACAAGCAAATAATGTTCTTTTTCCTTTAAAAAAAGTCCCAAATTCAGAGACTTTCCAGCTTTCAAGATATATTACTTGCTATGCTAAAAAGTAAAGGCTTAAAATGGGCTTCACATCCAAGGCAAAGGCAGTGATACTAGTATGCTTTCCTCAGCAAATTTTCCCTTACTTTTAAGTCCTTATAGATCTCAGTCAAAGTTCCTAATTTGCAATGCCAACAAAGAGTACTAACTTGTCTCCTCCTCTACTTTTGAGGTAAGCTATTTGTCCATGCACTTTTCAACCTCTTCTCCTTTCTTTATCTAATTTCCTTTTCTTGGTCCAAGATGAGTACGTGGGGTGTCTTCATACCCTCTCCTTCCAAGGCAAAAAGAAAGCCATATCAATACCCTAGAATACACTTCCAAGGACAAGGAGTATAAAATACCTCATCTGCACGTGTTTCCAAATCTTGAAACTCATTATTTTGACCATTTGGACAAGTTTTCAGAACTACAAGAATGACAATTCTCGTAGTCATATCATGTGTACTTGAGTAGTTTCTTCATTTTTTAGGAGGATATTGTTCGGATCACACAGTCGGATCGAGAATTTGAACTTTATGAATTCTTGATTCAAGAATTCTGGCCTTAGCCCTTAAGAGTTGGTAAAATGATTCTGAATTTAATTTTTGTACATATTTAGTGAAATTCTTATCTATATATGGTCTGAGCCAAAGTTACTGAATTCTGCCGAACCCTTAAATTCAAGCTTACATCTACCCTTACTAATCAGCTTGGGAGAACCTCGACTGTTCCACAAAGTGCATGTTATTAACAAACAACACGAACACAAGACAACTCAGCGTACCAAGGCTTAGGGAATAAGAAGAAATCACAATCAGGTGAGCCATGATCTCATGGTTCTCCTCCCATTTTACTAACTACTAGACGTACAAAGGCTTAGGGAATAAGAAGAAATCACAATAAGGTGAACCATGATCTCATGGTTCTCCTCCCATTTTATTGACTACTAGATGACAACGGGTGCTTACTTGAGTAGCTCTTTATGACATTTCACCAACCCCTCTTCTTAACCAATTGAGTCTGCATGCTTAAGCCAGGGACCAATAGCTACAGAGCTATTAAAGGGAAATGCTTTGATGGGGTTTATTTTCAATTTTTGGGATCTGTTCTGTTTTCTCATCATCTTTTGGAGGTTTTCCCTTAGTTCCATATGCATTATGAGAACCATGACAGTGACTCAATGGAAGTGCTATTTTTCTTGTTTAGTGCCATTATTTTACTAGGACTTTAATGAAACTTGAAAGTTCCAGTTCGGCTGAACCCTGTTTCTACTTTTTCCTTCTCTTTCCATTCTTAAACACAAACAAGCCAGAAAGAGAGGTATACTGACAGAATTTCCAATCAGCAGCAACACATCAACTCTTCCAACAAAGAAGATCTATTGTAAACAGAAGTACCACTATCCTCAAAGAACAATTTTAACATTCAAAACTGCTCATTACATCTCCAGAAGAAAAAGTACATCAAAATTAGGAATAAAAGAACAGAACACCAACAATCTTGAAAGTTCACAAAGGGGAAAGGATTAATCATCACTTGAAACAGGACAATATTGAATCCATTGGATATAATCCATCAAAGAAGCAGAGTAGAGGAACATAAGAAATAAAGCTAAGACTGTAAATGGCCATTCAGAAAACAATTGACAAGGAAAAATTTGAATCCATTGTGAATGCTGATTTCATATTGGAAATGTTGCTTTTTTTACAAATGACGATCTCCGCAATGAAAAAAAGAACTCCCGAGTGAAACATTCCGATCGAGCAAAGAAGTGAAAGTCAACAAGGACTTCCTAAAAATAATTGGGGAAAATTTGGGAATTGGGATAAACTCGGAAAATCCCGAAAGAAATGTGTACAATTACAATTTCAAACACTAGCTTTGCTGAACATTCTTCCCCATTTTGCCACCCCCACCATTTTACACAGCTAATATGATTTGTAGCAACAAGGTAATCAAATTTGAAACTACGGTGTGCCATACTTTATTGGAAAACCTCAGCAGAAAGATCAAATGGAAGGCACCAAACCATAGTCTGATATAAGCAATTTATCTATAATCCACATTATGAAGCCTTTTTCATGAGAGCTAAAGCTCTTTACTATGTACAACAAGTAGGTACCTCCTCGCCCAAATACGCACATTCCGCGAGCTGTTGAGCACCTTGCCCTTGCGGGTATTAGCTGAACCGTATGAACAACACCATGTTACCTTCATTGCATTGTCTTGGTAAGCTTACACTTGGAAATAAAGATGGTCTCTGAGTAATTTAGACTGCATAGTTTCAAGAGCTCAGCGGACCGTTGCTTCAACACAGGGTTGCATCCACTTTGAATAACAAGCAACAATTTGGCTGCTAAACCTGCCTCAACAGCAACCGATGAGCATTTTTCTGGGGCAAGTTTGCACACTGCCCATAGAATTGACAACGCAAATTGAGTGCAGCTCTCTGATACCTTCATGAGCAATTTGACCATATTCGGAATGGTGCTACGACAGTCCATGAATGCCAATGCACCCTCTGGAAGGGTAGACAAAGCTTCAAGGATAACCAAGGCTAATTCTAAGCATTCACCATTCAAGCTGGGCAATACTTCCACCAATTGGGGGATTGCCCCAATACCAACAATCGAGTTCCTCAGTGATTCTTGCGATGAAATCAACTTAAGCAATCTCAGACCGGACACCACCCCGTTTGGGTGTCTCTTATCTCTGATTAGTCTAAGTAATCCTACCAAAAGACTCAAACTTGACAAAACTTCCCACTCTGAATCCTTCCCTTCCATCAACATTTCGAGCAATTTCGTACAATTTATCTTGGTATCGATGGATCCCTCATTCAACGTATCCACCATGAGGGAAATCTTATTGGGTTGCAACAAATTAGCCTTAGCATCTGAGTTCAGATCCAAGTGTACTAAAATCCCAATTGCCTCACAAGCAACAACATGCTTAGTGAAAGGACCTAATAGTGAAGTAATTAAACTAACACCATTGTTTTCCATCACTGTTTTCTTGGCTGAATCATGACCAGTAACAACTTGCCTAAGCTCCTTCAAACCTTGAACTCTAGCCTCACCTTTAACCTTTTTCAAGGTCTCTAAAATCTCCAAAACCCTTCCTTGTACATCCTCAGACCTCTTTTTCATAGCCAAATACTTTTGAGAAAACCAACTGTAAATCAGGTGGTGAAGAGTACTATTAGGTGTGATTGAATCATCCCACAATTCTTGCATTGTGGTGGGACAAGTAAAGTGCCCTAAAGAGAACCATTTGAGAATATTAGACCTTTCATATGTTTGTCCAGTACAAAGAGTAACTGGATCTTGCATGGGTTCCAAAGAAATTGGACAAATGAAAACTGAAGGAACTTCAATTGAATCAAGTTCCTCCATCATTTTTTTCAAACTCAACTTTTTTTCTGTAACACCACCATGAACAACCACCCCACCACCACCACCCAAAATCCCATCTTTAACAGCAGTTTCCAGATCCAATACTTGCCCACCACCCCCAACGTCAAAAGATGGCAAATACATAGGCATTTTTGCTGACCCTTTTAGTCAAAGAACAAAAAAACTAGTAAAGACTATGTTAAATATAGAAGTGGAGCATCACATTTAGAGAGGAAAAATGAAGCGTGTGGATGAAAAAAGAGAAAGAAAAGAAGAGTCTTTGCACTCTTTTGTCTTCTCTCTTTTTTGCTCATTGACAACTACAACAAAGATTTGACAGTAGGGGGGGACATAGACATCTTTTTCTTTTATCTGAAACTCTTTTTTTCTCTGGTCAAAAGAACCATATAGTGCTCATTTTCACCATCATTATCATCATCATCAAAACACTATACTTACAGGATCTTTTTTTTTTTTTTTTCTAATACACCAAAGCTATAATACACTTTTCTCACTTCCCCTTCAAACTCCAAAAGATTGAAATCATTCCAAATCCACAAATAAAGAACCAATCAAATCCAAGAAAGACAAAACCCCACAAAATAAAGAAACAAATTCTCTCAAAATTAGCACAAAAAACTCTTAAAGATTTGAACTTTGAAAAACCCCAAGATTCAGATCAGGGAATTAAAGAGAGAAATGAAAGGAAGTTAAAGAGAGAAAGTGCTTACCAAGAAGTGAGAGAGAATAAAAGGGAAGAACAGCTACCTCTTTTGAGTGTGAGCCCCCCCTACCCCCTCCACCCACGCCAAATATGGGGCAAGTTATACATGGAAACCCTACAAAAATAGTTTATTTAAAACCATATAACTAGTATTTAGTTTCCCTATAATATACTCGCACTTCATTTTAATTTTGTTTCTAAAGTTTTAAGCTTTTCAGCCTATTTGACGTCATGTTATTAGTATCTTTAATAACTTTCAACAAAAATTCAATGTGATTTGTTGTCCTACATTCAATATTTTCTTCTACTATTTCTTATATACTGTACTCCCTCCGATTCAAAAGAGTGTTCATTTAACTTTTTTTTCTTGGTTTAAAAAAAATGTCCACTTGATAAATTAAGAAATAATTAAATTTATTTTTTCAAATTTATTCTTATTAAGTGTTAAGTGATCAAATTTTAATACCTATTTGATTAGGAGTAATTTAGTCAAATTACCTATTTTTTCTAAGAGTTAATATTTTCTTAAGTGACGTACAAATGACTAAGTAGATACTATTTTGAACCGGAGGAGTAACAAAAAATTAGTTCCAATTAACAATTTAAAAAAATGAAGTTTATTTGGAAAAGCAAATAAAAAAAAAACCGGCGATAGGGGGTAAATTTGACCAGAGAAGCTCGTGGACCACACGTGTATAGTGGTCCAAACTCCAATGCCACCGAGATATCCGGTTTTTTTAATTTCTGTTTTTGTTTTTTAAAAAGGGTAGTAAATAAATGGAATATTATTATTACTACTACTACTACAAGTTTGATGTAGGAGTAGTAAAAAAGGTGTTATTGCCTTTTTCGGGAGTAGGAACTTTATTAGGTTAGAGAGTCACGGATGGATGAATATTAGGTAATTATAAAAAAGACGCAACGACGGGTCAGATGGTCAAACTATAACGTGCGGCGTAGTCTTGGGGATATAAATTATTTATTACTTTATTAGTAATAATTTATTACTATGAGTCTTTTCTAATTTTCATACAATCATCAAGCTTTTTGAGTTATAAGATATCGTTGATGCAACAAATATTTTACATTATCCGATTGTTCAAAGATTACATGTAAAAAAGATGAATTGAAAAAATTATAATCTTAAAAATTAGATAAATTATGTACTATAACAATTAAGGTTAACCTAATAGTAGAAAAAGAATTTATTCCAACAAACTTAAACTCTTTTATCTTTATGTCTCTTTTTAGTCTTAAAGCAAAAAAATGGGAATCTACCTACAGGCTACACCCTCAAATATTGACTTAAAAGTTGAAACCATTGAGATGTAGAAATTCTTATAAAGATTTTATAATATAACGTTATTCTAAAGAAGATTAGAGAGTTTACCATACTTTTATTAAAGATATAAAGTTAAAAGCATCAAACATGTCATTCGTGTGGATAAAAATAATATATTTTCTCTTTTAATTTTGGAGGTAACATATATTTAAAAAGGACTATTGATATATGGCAAAATAATATTGTAACAACTGCAACATAAATTGTTACATTGCGAAATAATTAATTCTACATATCTGAGACCTCAAAGAAACATCAATTATCCATTAAATAGTACTTACCACTCAATTAACAATGAGTAGGAAAGACTCAACCAAGTAAAATTTTAGTGCGGATAATGCATTATGGAGTGTAATATATTTTTTTTATCTGTGGACTATCCTATGGAAATATGAGACACTATTATTCATCTAATTAAGTAATTAGGAGATGTAAGCTTTTCTTTTGAGCTATTTATTGCAAGGCTTGGACTGAAAATATTGGCCTATTTAACCACTGTACAAAGTAAATAAATATCCCATCATATAGTACTATTACATAAATAAATCAGTTCATTAAAATAAAAACCATAGTTTTGAAAAGAAAAAACAAAATTACAACAAAGAATAAAGTACAAATATAGAGGGGGAGTGGGTTTTGGGAGAGTTGGAATTGGGACCTTTGCCTTTTTAAAAGTGGCAGCTAAGCAAAATTGACTGGTCAATAACTAGGACAGAGTGTGCTGTATGTGTGTGTATATGTTTTTGTGTACTCTATGCTTTTTTTTATATTATCCCTAATTCTTATTTTTTGAAAAAAATCTATATTTTGTTGATTTTATTTAAAATATTTTTGGCAGTCTTGGAGTTTGACTGGATCGCTTTTGCGTGGGTGGGTACCCTCATGCAAATTGCTTTGCTGCACCCAGGGATGGGGACATTGACACGTGTCAGTTGGGAAATGTGCGTTCGTTCTTTCTTGTTTTGGCTTAAACCGGTGCTTATTCCTTTATTAAGTACTCCAATTAACTTTTAGGTATTATTCTAATTTCCCCCCTTAACTTTTATGGTTGTACAGTACGATACCTCTAAACTTTCTCGAATGCTCCATTAGTAATTGTATGAGTTATTTAAGTGTTAGATAGTAATTTGAAATACTGCAGTTTTTCACGTCGATTTTAATGAATAATTCATTAATGATGATGACAAGAATTCTATGCAATCTTGAAAAGGAAAAGATGCATCCTCAAAGATATCAACATATGAAGTGATGAACTATATAACTTTGAGAGCTGCTAAATGATCACACTTGTTTGGTCCAAATGTGGCCACACCTGTAAAAGACTATCATAATCTTATTTGAATTTTGCAATGTTTATCCCAATAATTTTCCCTCCAAAACACACTAGTAAATACAATAGCTTATTCTTATTCCCAACACACATTGAGCAACTAAAATTGATCCATATTTTCATATAGATGAAGATAAATCGTCTCTATACTTGGTGTATTTTATGTGTATAGCAAATTATACGGTTATTTAATTATAAAAGTTATACTCTTTACTTATTAAAAAAATATACGGTCTACTAAAAAAAACCTCTTTACAACTTGTTCACATATCTAAATTGAAATTAGTGATCAATGTAGATAAATACAACATATTGGATTTTTAAATTTTGATATAATCACATATTTAAATTAGATGTGAAACTTATAAGTTATACTTTGTTTAATAGTATGAATTATGATATACTAGCTACTTTTGTTATACACTTATATATCAACCATATTAAATCTTTAACATTATAAGTCTTAATAACAACAAACAAAGTGTTATAAAATATCAAATAATAGTCACAAGAGATACAAGATCCTTTTTGTATACAAATCATATTAATTTTCTTCGTAAATACAATGTACAATTTGATTTATGATAGTTAATAAGTTATTAAGATTGTAAAGAACCATTACAATATAGGAGTCGAATCTTACCAGCCAATCTTACGTTTGTCTTTTTTCCCACGATATCGGTATTCCTTTGCTACTTTTTGAAAAAAATTATAGTTATTTTGAAATTTATACAATAGTTTTCACTAGATATAATTTCATTATTTAAAAAAAAAATGGAATTTACAACTAATACTTATTTAATGAGAATTATTATATAATTAGTTTTTCCTGTGGACTTGGATACCAACCGTATTAAATTTTAAATTTTCTTTCTACTTATAAAATAAAATAATGTAAAACTAATAATAATGTAAGCGATAGGGATTTGTCTTTAAATCTTTGTGTAACAAAAATTATTGACAAATTTCATATTTTAATCACAAGTTCTTCATTATTTTAATATATATATTTTCTATTTATTTTGTGATGTAACCATAAATTCATCCTTATTCCATTGTTATGTTGCTACGAAATGTCATTGAAATTATTATTACTAATATATCAGAACTAAATGCACCAACACCATTGCAATGTTTATCAGTATATGAGAACTTATTTAAAATGAAAAATTCTTAGTTATATGAAATTACTTTTAATTACTTATTAGAAATAACTAAGGACCATATACATAATATCTCCAGTTCTCCACAAACCCCAAAATTCTTCAATATGAATATTTTCTTTGATAACGAGTGATTACTAGAAATTATATGAAAATAATAAAGTACCAAACATACATAAATATCTTTAAAATCACTAATAAATATTTGATTTTTCATACAAAATTATATATTAACATACAAAGGTAACAAGCTGCAATAAAATAAATATGAGCTTGATAACTTTTGAGGTTACAAGTACATAGATAAATGATATATTGTTAAAGACTACCTTTTTCATTTTATGTTTCAAAATAGGTTAGATTTACCCTCCGCTACCTTTTTGGCTCAAAAATCCCCTTGCCGTTACGTTTTTAGCTCAAAATGTCATCCAATTATTCAAATAGCTCAAAATTTACGCTCCAACTATCCAAATAGCTCAAAAATACCCTTCCTACTAACGGTTGTTCCAACACAAGAGAAAGGGAACCAATTTTGCCCTTGTTCTTTTATTTTTTATTTTTCGGAGGGGATGAGAGTGGGGTTGAATGTTGAGAAATATAACAATAACATAATTAACAAATATGTAGTATAAACAATATTATTCACAATTCACCCATGTCAACCTGTTGTGAGGCAAAAATTGTCACCATTCGTCTTAAACGTAACTAAAATTACACCTTAGAATTGATAACTGTTTTAAAAGACTATTTTGATCATAAAATATCTAATAATATTATAAAAAAAAAATGTCGGCGTACTAATGTCTGTTTCATTAGCAAGCAAGGGTTGCACCCTATTCACATTTTGTTGTCCATATTTCCTCCTAAAAATATATTATTCCTTCTTAAAAACGAAAGGACATTTAAAAGGTAAAGAACCACAAATGTTGAGACAAGAAGTTAAGGGTGCGCATAATTCATAAATACAAAATTGGAATTTTTGACATTTCAATTTCAATATTACAATATTTAATAAGCATTTAAAAAAAAAAAAGGGTGTTCGTTTCTTAGAGAAAAATATCAAAATATCAAATATCGTACTGAGATACTCAATTACATATTCAATTCATATATTATATTATGATATAGACAATAATTTAATTAATCTAATATAGCTGATAAAAGACCATAAATTAAGAAAACAAAAATGGATTATATACAAGATAATCATACGTATGAATTGATCAAAAAGGAGGGGAAAATATCAACATTAACTATTTATGGGAAAAGATGTATCGACATTAATTATGTGAGAATCTCCATGTATTGGGAAAAAATTAAATTTGAATTGATGATAGAGGATTCTTGTAGCTTTCGAATTAAAATGAGAAGGGTAGCAATGTCATTAAATTAGCATAAATGACTGCAATTTACCGATCTAACCTTATTTGGGACCATTGTGACGAAAATTAGTGTGGTAGAAATACCTTTTTGTATAACTTTTATATTGTTTTATCAGCCAAAAAGTGCCAATTGGGACAAAATGTGACATGTAAGGATTTTACTTTATCATGAACAAATTGGATGGGTTCTTGTATGACGTCTAGTACCTTAGATAACTCGAGTGCTATAAAAGAATATCAATTTTATATATTACATGTAATGAAACTCTACTTTTTCTTTCTAGGTTGGTTTGTTTGAAATTTTCTTATAATCCTTTTATGAATTCATCTATATTGTAATGATCCATGAATTATATACAACTGGATCGAAAGAGAGTTTACTATAAAACTTGTCTTAGATAAATCTCACACTGAAATAAGAGGAAAAAGTCAATGGCCATACAAGGTTGAGTTCAAAATTCAACTATTCAAGGTCAAAAGCCTTTAGGTCGTCCAAGCAAGTCGAGTCAGAGCTAGGTACTCCCCTTATACGGTGGTAGAGAAAACCTCAGTAAGGATGCTGAGTTTTCGGGAAGGATGAGTGTAACAATCCACTAACTTTTGACGGTTGAACTACAAGAGGAATTTGGCCAAAGGGGACAATACCTTTGTAGTTGGACAGGCCATGACATGTGATATCAGCTCGATACCTCTGCCAGCACGGTAGAGGGACAATTAAGACGTCGAGTTTCTAAGTAGGGTAACTGTAACTACCTACACGCCATTGGCGGTTGAAATAATTGATAGCGGTTTACAAACCACATGTAAATAAAATGACTACTTCAATAAGCGAAAAAGAAGTGAACGAGGGTAATTAAGGAAATCAAAACTCCTTCCAAGTAACTTGGAAATAATTTGGTAAGCCAAAAATCAAATTATTCAATATTAGGTCGTCTATAGTCCTAGAGCATGTTTGGATTGGCTTATTTTAGGTTCTTTAAAATCAAAATAGCTTTTAAGAATTTTTATAGTGTTTGGATAAGATTAAAAAATGCTACTATGCACTTGTTTTTAAGCCAAAATTCAAAAGTTGAGATTTCTAACTACGCCTTATGACTTATAAGCGATAAGCTACAAGCCCATCCAAACGACTCCGTAAATTCTACCCTCTTAAACACATCTTTTATGATTTAAAACTTGGCTACCCCTTTTTCCCTTTTCCTCTCCTTGGATGCGGGAACCTTTTTTTAGTCAAATATCCATATTGAAATCTTTGCTTTCCTTTTTCTTCCTCCTCTTTTATAAGTTGTCTCAATTTTCTATACTTTAAGACAACTTTTTTGCATACAGAAAACATAGAACTATACATATGAGATTCTCTTCCTGAATATAATATAATTTTCTTTGGATCATATTGATTCATTAGTAACATTTGAATACATTAATTTAATATAGGATAGAAGTGCTATTAAATATACTAATTTCGGTTCCGAAATTGGTACTGGGGAAAGTTCAGGGGCTTCACTGGAATATCTTTCAAGTTAAGGGGTCAAATTGGCATTAAACGGTCGCTTTAATCAAGTACTTAGTAGCAGTAGTATATTATATGAGTAAATTAACACTATAAAAAATGAACTGTCTAGGTAGAAAGCTTTTTGTTTTAAATTATTTAGTTCTGTTTGTTGCATCATACAACAACTTATATTTTTGAAAAAATAATTAAGTGGGGAACTGGGAAGCTAAGATTTGACTAATTATTCTTTTGTTGCACGCAGCTCACAGATGGACTCTCTCTTGTTTCTTCATTTTAATAAATTTTTGTGACATTAATTAACTAACTTAATTAATGAGCCTACTGGCTCAGTTACCTAAGAGCTACCCCATTCAAAACTCATATTCTCTGCCTCCAACTAATTGTAATTTAAAATAATACTCTGTCATTTTCTACTTTATTTGTTCGTTTATTTTTCTTCTTCTCTGGGTTAAAAGATCGTATTCTTCACACATACAAATGAGTGACGTTCGTAATTTTCATGTCATTCTAGTTGTGATGTAGATTGACCGATCACATAAAATTTGAAACATGTTGAAGTACTTGTAATTTAGTGTCTGCTTTACACCACATTACCATTTTTAAAATACAACTACGAACTTTTATTTCCACAACGATAACTCTTATTTATAGGTGTAGAGAGTTCCCAAATAAATAAGAATTTGTGAGTAAATAGTTAATTTAACAAACATTATGGCTGTCCCTTCGTGGACATTCGATAAAATTGAAACGATGCATAGAAGATTAGCATGATCCCTGCGCAAAGATGACAAGCACAAATCGAGAACAAACATTATGGCTTTTATAAGCTCACCACAGCAACCACTAACATGAAATGCGATGTAATTCTTTTAATATTAAAATAAATAAACAACAATTAAATAGCATAGTAATAGTACATCCTCAAGGAATAAACTTCTATTAGATACCAAACATTAAGGATTTTATTATATTGAAATACAATTTAGGGGGGATTGGACTCTACCGTACACCACTTTAGTATTTTCTACTCTGGAGCATCTCGATACAATCAAAGACGTTCCCCTCTTCTATTTTTTTTCTCCATTTCTATTCATCTTTCCGTTTCCACTTTAAAAAAATACTTAAGATTTTAATTTAGACTATGATTGAAAATTATTCTTATATTGGTGCTCTATTAGGCGTTAAAGCAAATACGAGACTTTTTTTCAACGACGGGCATTATAGTCGAAAAGTCTAAGCAAAAGCAAGGTTATTCAATTTCGGATAGTACGGAAATAAGTTTGACCCTTTTTTTATACTTATATTACCTATAATTAAGAAAAAGTGAAATTTAACATGTATTATTTCTCATGGGAATAATGTATGAGATCTCTCCACTGATGGGCAGAGTTAGGGCTGCAAGAGGATTCATCTAACCTCCTTTAATTTGTTGAAAAAAGTCTACAGTATATAGTATAGGGTGATAACTCTTAATTTTTCGTATGTATATTTATGAATTTTTTTAGTGAAAATTCTGATTCCGCCATCACTCTCCAGTCTCCACCCATGCATGATGTTTTCAGGTTGTGACTGCAAATGCCAGTGGCGGAGCCACACTATGCCGAGGGTGTCGTTTCAAACCTCGGGAAAAAAACACCGTTTTTTTACGAGCGTTAAAATTATTTTTTATGTATATATATAGAGATGTTGAACGCCCGTAGCTTTCTTCGTATGTTTTTTTTTATATTTTCAAACCCCTACGAAATCCCGTCACTCACCGCAAATGCTTATATATGTAAGGTAGACCTTGTGAATTTCACCTAAATATGTTTATTCTCTTGGTCTTTTGATTAGTTATGTTAAGAGTTATAATAGAGATGGCAGACAGGTGAAGTCTTCCACCGTCGCAGTGTTACCCCGTTCTGCGCAACTCTTTTTGTCATTTACATCTTGCCTCGTCCTCTTCCGTTTCTGGGTTTATATTTGACTAATTTATTTGAGAATTGTTTTTTAATATTTGATAAATAAATTATGTTTGAAGATATAAGAAAATTCTTTGAGTGTCAAATTACGAAAAACAGTTTTTATTTGAGATTTTTTTTTCTTTCTATGCGGTTCCTCTGTCGTGATTTTTTGTGGGCCAAATATACCCTCAAAGTATGCGTATGATGTCGAATGGGCCCTCAGAGGTTGCGCGTGGGACCAAATATGTCATTTCTATGGGGCTGGGTAAGTCTAGGTCTCTTAGGATTATAACACGTGTCAAAATCTAGTGTCAATTGACTAATAAATCTCGTAATAGGTTAAGTGGGGTAATCGTTTAAAATAAAGGCATATTTGGATTAAGTATTTGAGGTTAAGGGCACATGTGAGCTAAAGTATTAACGGAGAGCAATTCTGCTTAATTTTGAATAGGAAGCTAGGTATATTTGGACCTTTTCCTTTTTTAAAATTTTCATTTCATCCACTTTCTTTATCTTGAAGTGAATTATGTTCACCAACACATGTACATATTCATGGGACATATATGTCGTGGCTTGTGTGACTCATTACACCCTTTAGCAAAAATGATAGAATACTTAAATATCATGCATAATTAATTAGGGCAAGTCACACCACAAGCATGGAGTACCTTTAATTTTGACGCGTCAAACTATAATAACAAAATTATCACTATGTACTGGGGCGTAGTCTTGTCATTTAGTTTTTGGTTCCCTCTTATAGTGTTGGTCGCTTTACATGCTACAAGAATTAATTTGACCAAATATTGGAGTATATGACAACGCTGTACATAGATTTATCATTTCGAGATACTTAATATTTTTATATTTTGAAACTACACAAAATATGTATCTGAAGCTGAATTTATTTGGTCCAAATTAAAAGAACGTCTAATAAATTACGAGTCAATGAAAATTTATTACTACGACTTAACTCTGAAAAATTATTAAGCGACAAATATTTTGTGATAAAACAGTAGGTCTTATTAACAACAATAGACAGTAGTTTAGCACAATTTTCTTTTTTTGCTATATTACCTCTTCATTCTTGTATACATGTTTATTTAATTAATTTCCAACTAAAAGGTTGGAATTTGGTTGGTTGGTTCAAATGAGTTATAGTTCAGACTAATAAATCTGGCAGATCGATAAATTAGTATCATGATGCCGATGAACAATCCCATACACAGTTGTGAAAAAACAGAATTAGTTAACTACAATGCCACACTTTTTTTTTATTAACCATATGATCATATTTGGAACACAATGCATGGCGACTAATTTAAATTTGCGCCACATACGGCTATAAAAGAAGAACGCTCCTTACCAAAAGTTTTTGCATTCTCATTGTTCGAACCCGAGACCTCTGATTCAGGGGCGGAGCCAAAGAGGGCCGAGGGGTTTCATCCGAACCCCCTTCGGCGGAAAAAAACGTTGTTTATACATCGTTAAAATTACTTTTTATGTATATATTGTGCATGTTGAACCCCCTTTGGCTTCTTCGTAGTTTACTTTTTTATATTTTGAATCCCTTAGTGATAATCCTGGTTCCGCCACTGCTCTGTTCATCCGTCACACCCTCCGTGTAGGGTCATGGGAATTGAGATATATAATCTATTTTCTTTCTAAAATTCTAAAAGGAAGTCTCAAGTCTGGTTGTCCGTTGATGATAATAGGTTGTTCCAACTACAAAACCCAACCAAAAGTCTCCAAACAATTTAGTTCCCAATTAATGCTTAGAAAAAATAAATATTTTTTTCCGATATATTTTTTTTTTCTTCACAAGCCAACATGATAACATGTCCAGAACTTCCAACGGCAAAATAATGAATGGAGAAACAATCCCAAAAACAGTTAGTAGGCGTTTGGACACGTGATTTCATCTCATTAGATGAAATTAGCGTTGGACGCGATTTCATCTCAGGATGAAATCCTAAATCATCCAAAAGGCATGATTTGGGATTTGAAATCATGGTTTCAAAAAATATAAATGTAAAATTTGACCCATACGTTTATATTTTGTAAAAAAAAGTCCATAAGTTGGTAGATATATTGTTCGTATGCTATGTGGGAGATTATATTAAAGAGTAGTTGCATTACTATTCATGTTAAATTTTCTTTTTATTGAACTAAAGTTTGATCAATTGATGTTGTATTTTTTAGAAAGGTCGTCTAGTAGCGTATTAATTTTATTATGAACTATGATTTATAAATTTGATAAGATTGTATAAGAATTGGAAATTTTTTGATGGTTTTCACAACTTGTTGGGTTTTTATGTTTATAAAAAAATTGCAACTTAAGAAATCTAAATTGCATGTCCAAACACAATTTCATCTCATAATTTCATCTCATGAGATGAAATCATGTCTAAACGGCTCCTTAGTAGTATTAGACAAACAAACATTAGTTTTGGAGCCTTTTCAACTTCTCACCAAGACACATGCATGCTCCCTTTCCCAAGTCCCACTTTGAAGACTGCCTGTCCCACAATATTGACTGGGTTTTTTCACCTAAGTTTTTGTGTCGACCAAAGGCCCACAATTCTTTAATTATTGGAACACAACAAAAGGTCTAATGCAAGACTAATTTTCTACAAAAAAATTCATCAGTTGTTTAGCAATTTATATCACGAGTTTATAGAAAATCTCTTCCTTTTAACCTTATCAATTGTCACATAAGAAAGTCTAATCACCCTCTCATTCACCCAAAAAAAAACAAAAAAGGAAGAAGGAAGGAGTACAGCGATGGCATAATTTTCTTACATTACAAATTCTTTGGTTATGTGTGTATGAATGATGTAAATAAGAAAACAAATTACCCTTAAATGGGTACAAAAGCGTACACAATATATATGTCTATTAATTACAATAATGCAGTCAACATTAAGTTGTTAATGAGAATGTGGCATGTCAAGAACTACGTATTTTTATTCTCTCTATATCCTATTTTTAGTAATCCAAATTTGACTTCATACGTCTATTAAGAGAAAGATAAGAATTAAAAGAATAATTCATTTAATGAAACAAATAAAAGTGGTTTGTTCAATGAAGTATTCGCTACGGCAACATCTGGACAAATCTATTGACTTTTGTGTTCAGAATATAGAAAACAGAGAGAATTGTATTCGGATGTGTAAATGAGTTATTGAGGAATTGTGATATTAATTACCTAATAATTTAATTTTTGAGATTAAGTTAAGCTAAAGATCTAATTGAGGTGTATAATGTTGCATATTGGTTGAGAAAATGGATCGTTGTATTTGATGTTTGGCCTAAAATGCATATATTTACTCATCGTCTGCCTCACATTTTAATACTTTTAGTTGTCTTTTGAGTAGTATTATATTAATTTGTGCTTAATATTATAATTTTACTTTGTAGGAAAAAAACATTGCTAGAATGACAAGATTTGGAGCAAAAATTGTAGTAATAAATAAAAAGAAAACAAAGAGGACCGGCTACGAATATGTACTGCAGCAGCCAAGAACATTGCTAGAGAAAAGTTCAAGTGGGCACAATTATTAAAATATTGAAGAGGACCTCAATATGGAAAATAGAAGTCTTGAATTCTAGTATTATTTGGGGAGGGAATTAATTAACTGCCATTTATTTATGGTATGTAAGAAGGCTGTTGTAGGAAGGATGAAAATAAGGAAAAAAGGGCTGCTGGACGATGTTCTGGACGATGTGGAAAGTTGGACTCCTATATGGTAAAGGGGAGCACAGAGAAAACGTACTTATAGTTGGCGTGCGAGAGAGATGAGGCCTTGGTGTGACTATATAAATACACCTTCCGCTCAATTTTCGGGAAGATAACTTTGGATAACTTGAAACCCCTAGTTCATAACTTTAGACTTAAAGAGAGTTTGGAGCCGCCGTTGAGGCCGGAATTACAGGGTTTTATCTTCTTTTCTCTGTAATATTTATTTTGACATTTTTATTCGGATAATTTGTTATTTTTCCTCCATGTCTATCTGGAGCTAAACTCTTTAGTTCTAGGGTTTTGACATAAACATGGAAGTTGACGTTTGATTATCGTTTCTACCTATTAAATTTCCATATTTTTGGGTTGCTTATTAATTCTTATGCTTAATTGTTTAATTACTTGATCACTAATTAGACACTATCTGTGGCGTGTGAATTGAACTAGGGATAGGGAATTTGCATGCGTAATAAGAATAAATAGAGTCTGTTCGATTAATCATTTTGCTAATAAAGATAGGAATATACCCTTTAGCCTTGATTAGTTGAATACGGATAAGTAAATGCGTTCTTGTTACCTCTGGCGACCATAGGAATATAAGCGTTAGTATCTACGGCTTTGAGCAACTTGAAGATACTCAAAGTTAACATCAACCCGTCAACTAGTAACTCCATGTAGAACGATTTGAAGACTCGGTTGGATTGTTAGTGGTCATAGCCCTAGATCTATCTCTTCTCTGATAAAAATCTGCTCTTTCTTGCTTGAAGTTCATTATTTGCTTTCTTTTATTTTTATTTAGTTTATAAATATAAATTTGGATTTTATTTCTTGTTTAAATAATTAGCATTAGTTTAATTTAGTAAATAGTTAATCATAAGTCCCAGTGGGTACGATATCTGGACTTTAAATCTTATATCACTTGTACGACCGCGTATACTTGCGTGTGCGTTTGGGAGCAACAGTATTCATCAATTGATACATCAAAATATCGATTTGACTTGTGTCTTATATAAATAACTCTCTTTATATAATATGCCAAAAGATGTTATTAATCTAAATAATATTCTTTAATTGGATGTTTGACCTCTAAATAATTAAGGATTACAAAATTCACTCAAGAATAGTCTCACAAGAAAGTTTAAGTAGGTTAGTCATATTTCTCGTAAGCTCTTGAAATTGTTCACCTTAAGAAGGAAAGTAGACAACGTAGGAGATGGATACAGAGTTTATACCAAAATGCATAGCTAGTTGAGATAGATTATTTTTGTTCTTAGATTGGAGACTGAAGGGATGTCTTAGTCTCAATAGCAGAATAGGAATGATGTAAAGTTTTGTCGGGTGATCAATAAAGCATTCTTTTCACCAAAAAAAAAAACACGCTATGTATACATTTGTAAAGAAAAATGTCACTTGCACGTACATAGTTGAAGATAAAATTAACCAGAAAGTGGTAGTTCACTTACTAGCCTACTTGTACAAGTGCCATACTGACTTTGGCCCCCTTATCAAATCCAGAATGCCCCTGCAGAACAAAGTCACTTTGGATTCTCAATCCCACTGGCAATAATGCAAATAGGTAATACGCAATGTAACTCTGACACTTCAATTTTCAACCTAAGGATAAAATGCGCGATTTACAAGGCAATGTGAAACTCGATATCCTCGAGGAGCTTTGCACTACATGATCTGAACAGAATACAATGTTGATTTAAAATTTAAATTTTATGAATTTTAGATATTACTGATGCACTGATCATTTGAATTATTCAAAAGTTAATGGTTTGTATATATTTAATCAACCTTTTACCATATAAGTAATAATATAAGCTAAAGCTATTAAATTCAACCGCACTCATAATTTTAACTGTGTATATTCACCCTGGGGAAATATGCAGCATTTGAGGTAATAACAAGTGATCTTCTGGTGCCACATGTTACTAATTACTTCCAGAATTCGATCAGGGCAACCATTTTTCCGTTCATAATCCATTGCCATTTAATTAGTCATCTTAGTGCATCAACTTTAGATCCGATGTTTTTTAGGAATCTTTTAATTCACTTCGGAGATTTTTTATGTTTGTAAAAAATATATAAAACTTCTAGTAATTTTTTATTGTGCATAATATTGGTGTAAGATGAATTTAAATGAAGAAACATGATCATTGAAGATTCATGCAATTGGTCCTTAGTTGTATAGGGTTGGACAGAGGCATAATTATTATTGTTTGTAATCCCAATTAATTAGTACTCCTTCGATAAAAAAGGAATTATTCACTTTACCATTTGCACACCCCTTAAGAAAATACTAACTCTTAGATAAAAATAGATAATTTGACTAAACTAACCTTAATTAAATAGGTATTGAGATTCGATCACATAACACTTAATAGGGGCAAATTTGAAAAAATAAGGTTAGTTCTTTCTCGATTTGATAAGTGAACACTCTTTTTGACCCAAGATAAAAAAGTTAGTTTTATTAATTTCTTTTGATCCCATAGCCCCATTTAATAATGAATATACAAGTTTGTATGTGGTTTGTTACAATGGTATTCTTCGAAACACTTGTAGTTAGTACATTCTGTCTGTATGGTAATTATGATAATCATTCAACATTTTGTCTATGTTCCTTTTTCAAATCGACTTTGATTAACTTAAGTTCAAGGCAATGATGCGTCGACAACTGTGCCTAAAACACTAATTAGGTAGCATGTAAGTACGAAATGCCATCTTAGCATATTATCATTATCATATAGGCAACCAATCGAAAACGTTCAAGCCAAGATCACATCTAAAGCCATCAAGTACTAATTAAGAATAATTAGGAATGCATTATTTGCTATTACTAGATATTAGTTTACCAGAGTGGATTAGTCCACTCAGAACTCAAAAGCAAAATAATTACTGACTAAGCACTCACAAACCCTTAACCTAATTAGCTAAAATTCAAAAAGCATAATCAAATCAGATTAAAATTAACCATAAAAGTGGCTTTCGTTCTAAGAAGAGTGTTGTATTTTTTTATTTTTATTTTGTCGAAACACATTTTAACTTTTTCGTATTCTTTTCTCAACCAAATGCTATCAGAGAACAACTTAAACTTTCACTAAGACTCTTTACATATTAGGCTTTAAGATCTATATTCAGGTTAGTAATAGTGGAGTCATCAACCCAATTTGAGCCCAGTAGCTCAAATGTACTCTTAGGCCCAGAGCCCCAGGCCCATGTAAAGGACCAAAACAAAAAAGTGAAATTTTCATTTTCGGGCAAAAAAAACATATATGTACATGGTAAGAGAGATATTTACGTAATGTTTATATTTTTCGCTTAACAAAATATATCAATAGAACAAAATATATCAATTACAAAATCTATACGAATTAGGTAAATTAAAAAGAAGCAAATAAAACACATTAAATAAGGTAAGGAAATTGTTTTACTTATTTTATCCACTTTTCTCTCTCCATTCAAAATTTAGAGATATAGTTCCATGATTTTCTCCAACTTTTGCTTTCTTATTTCATCTACTTTTCTCTCCCCATTCAAAATTAAGAGATATTGTTACCTAATTTTCTCCAACTTTTACTCAAAAAGTACATTATAATCGGTAATTTTTATGTACAAAGTTCATACACCAAAAAACATATATGTATAATTTTTGTATGCAATATGTATAACTGTATAGATTCTTATAATTTTTATATATGAAATATGTATAAAAATTATATGTGTATTTTGATTATTATAAAGTACATTGTATAAAATCTAATCAAAGTATGTATAAATTTTGAGAAAAATATGTATAATAAACTTGTAATTGATACAAACCAGATTTCATACAAAGTTCATACACTAGAAAATAAATATATATTAATTTTTGTATGCAATATGTATAAATGTATAAATTCGTTATAATTTCTACGTATGAAATATGTATAAAAGTTGTATGTATATTGTGATTATGATAAAGTACATATAACTTATATAAAATCTGCTCAAAGTATGTATAGATTATGAGAAAGTATATACGTTTTCAACATATTTTAAAACTACAGTTTATATAATTTATACAGATTTTCAAAACACACAATGATCATATATATCTCAAAACGATACAAATCAATTTTTATATACAATTAATACACAAGTTATAATAAAAAATACTTTGTAATATTGGTTTGAAAATTTATACTAGGAGAGATGATGGATTTTAGTATGAAAATGGTGTCATCATAGAGAGAGAGAGAAATATTTTTAAAAGAAGAAGAAGTTGAATGGTAATTATTCTAAATTAAGTCCACATTTAAAATCGGATTTTAACTTCTTTAAAAAAGCCTAAAATCGTGGTATTCCATTGCCTAAATTTGGTATACTTTGTAATTTTGTTGGTATATTTTGTAAATAAGGAAAAATATTCGTATGTTTTGTAATATAGAGTCTTAAATAGATATTGTTTGGTCATTTTCCCATTTTCATAACTAGCAATCTTAAAACTAACATTACAAATTTTTAAAGATAAGTTTTTCAAAATTATAAAAACTCAAGAACAACTTCTGATGTGGTTTTAGTTTCTGCACAGTTTTTTCTTTTTTCCTAATGGTGTTCGGTTGAAAAGAACTTTGGAACAAACTATCTAAGAAGTATTTTAAACAATTTCCAACACTTCTTGAAAACAAACGTCAACTTGCTCGATTTCTCATCAGCTAATCGACGATTTCAGTTTGCAGGCGTCTAAAATAAAATTGCGTTAAGTGTATTAAGTAATGGTCCTTTAAATTTGTTACTGAGCAGTTTTAGTCTCCATCAAATATTTTACAGAATGAGGTTGTTAATTGTAGCACCAAGTGTGACAAAAAATAATTTATTATGAACTCACATTTGCAAGTATACAGTTATTACAATTTCTACTACTTTTGCCTATTTCTATAGTCTGATAAAACTTTCCGAGATGTAATTTATGCTACTTTTTATTTGCAATTTTTATGGTTGCAAATTTTGAGATTTAACAAATTTTTTCTTTGTGTTTTGGATTAAATTTTCGTCATAGTTCCACGTTAAACTTTTAATAGCCAAAGTCTGTTGATATTTGACACTGATAAAAAAAAAAAACTCATTTTCTTTTTTCATAAAATTGAAGGGCCAAAACTATTGAGAAATATATTCAACAAACTATTTTAAATATACTCCAAATTAATATAGAGAAAATGGCCAAATGAGCCCCCAACGTTTGACTGAAATCCCATCTTATGACCCCCATGATCATTTTAAAAGTAGTATAATTTGCTTCCTGAAACGCTATATCCAAATCTGAAATATGTTGTGAAATACACGCGCCAACCCAGATTTGACACGTGTATTTTCCGCGCCAACCCAAATTTGACACGTGTATTTTCCCTTTAAATTTATTTTTTATTACTTTTTCCCTCAATCTTCTTCTTTCCATCACCTTCCACCATTTTTTCACCATTAAAACAATTTCAGAGCTTTTTTCTACCATTAAAACAATGGTAAAATTCAAACTTTTAGGAAGCTTGAAAGAGGCAAAATGGAAAATGGCGACAAGTTCTGTGTATCTGCTAAAAACCCATTTGATTCATCTTGAAAAGAATGTATTTTGATGATGAAGATGAAATGGGTATTAAGAAAGAGTTGGAAATGGAGACATAGTTGGCTGAAATCCTTCAGAATAGTTGATATTTCGAGCATTAACGTTGTTCAAGGTTTGATTTTTCCGTCGGTTGTTTCTTTGCCTCTCTAATTTCAATGTTCAATTGATTTTCCAGTTGCAATTAATGCTCAATTGAAATATTCAATCAATTAATCAGCCATAACACTTAATCAGAGAGAGAAAAGTAGCAAAAACTGAGAAACAAGTGAACAAGGTAGCTGTGGACGTCAATTTCACGGCGTGAACGCCGTAACAACTGTGAAACGAGCAAGTGTTGACGGAGTTCTCATTTTCTGGTGGTCGTCGGATTACTTTTTCAGCTAAACCTGAAAATAACCGAGACAACAACATATATACAAGTGAGAGAAACATCAACCAAGAAACAATCGATTTTAATGGTTGTCGCCTGAAAACGCTAAAAGATTTGCTGGAGTAGATGAGATAAGTAGTGGTAAGACAGTCACAGTGTTGCTTCAACGGATTTCGTCAGAGCAACGCCGGTATAGCACCAAAACTGGGCGAATTTGGAGAAAAGATTGGTGGTGGAGGAGGTGGCGTCGAGGTGATAATAAAGAGAGAGAGAAACAAAAATAACAAAAAAACATATTTGGCTTATAGAAAAATATTATAAAAATAATTTACACATTTCTTTAGAGAGTGTGATATACTCTTCCACATCAAGACTCGTGAAAAATAATTCCATTTTAAAATTGTATGGGCAAATAAACTCCCGCAGTGCTTATTTTTGCCAGTAATTAATTTCCAAACGTCAAAAAGCCATTCGACCATTTTCTCAATTAATATATCATAAGTATCATTTTTGTCATTTTCCCTCTAAAGATCACAACTAAAATTGGTCACTGTCAGTATTATAACTTATAATTTATAATTAGAAGAAGATTGTTCTAGTTCATGCAAAATAATTACAAAAATTATCACTCGACTTAATAATGCAGTGCACCTTCAGAACAAGTTCTTGAAATAGACTAGTCAAAGCTAGGTTTCTCCATCACTCTCACGTAGCAGAAGTTTCAAATCTTCTACTATTCTACATGGCGGCTTCCATTTTGGAACATTTGACATTTTCGAAAAGTAACAGTCACTCCTTACGAATCATTCACATTACTAATTGCCTTTTTTTAACTATATCCAACTGACTAAAATACGTGAGATTCTAGTACTTTTTTTCCATCTTAATTCTCAGTTGTGTATTATTGTGTACTATTGTATGCACAGACGGAATTAGAATTTTTAATTTATGAAGTTTGAATCATAATTTTGTTGACTTACTGGTTCTAAATATATTATCCATATTAAATGAATTTAAGTAAATTACAATGTTTAAGTCAAAGTTATTGACTTATGTTTAATCCTTAGCTTATAGGTAGCTCCGCCCCTAATTGGGAGTGTCTTTTATTTGTTCTTCTCCTTTATCTTTTCTTCACGTTAGCTAAAAATTTCACACGTGGAACCCAATCATATTTGAGTTATAATTTGAACCTTATTTTCTTATTTTTGATCGTTCACGCATGTGATTGCATAATTGCGTAAGGCTCTGTTATAAAATTTTCTTTATTTTATGATTCTCGTGACCTAAAAATAAGTCATATATATAACAGAGTAAGGTGGGCGATGATTATTTCTTAATTTAAATAATTGAATTATCTAAAACGCCATACAACCGCACACTTGGACTGTAATCAAAAATAAATTATTCAAATAATGAAGTTTATTTAAAGCAAAAGCTAGTCCAGTTTGAAATTGTTGTTTATTATTAATTTTCGAGGTCAATCTTTTGGCATGTTATTCATAATTTTTTAGTCAAAATAATGAAATTAATATCACAAACGACCAAATCAAGTTTTTATGTCAAATAGTTGAGTATTAGTTCAGTGTTAAAAACTGCTATTTTGTATTGAGATCCAATGTTTATCCCTTTCACTCAATGTCCCTGCCTAAAAAAGAAAAAATTTAGTATGTAATCTTTGAAATTCATAAAGGTATCTTTGCACAAACAGCAACTGAATACACTATTTACATTTTTTTGTTGTTATTTATAAATTATACACAATACAAATGAAATAGGGAAGTTTTATTGAAAGCAAAAAAGTAGTATCTAAATATTTGAAATTAATAAATTGTCGAATTACTTTATGCTTTGTATTCTCATCCAATTAATATTTAATGTAAACCTTATAAGCCACCTTAGTCCTTGACCCTGGTCCTATGAATTAAAACCTATGGCCTGATTGGTGGGCGCCCATCGTTTAATATTGGAACCATTAGGCGCTAAGTTAGCCACGGACCATAGTATATGACTATATGTGTTTAACAAATTAATAAGGAAATTGCACGTTTCTTTTTCTTCTTCCCAGTAATTATCATGATGTGGCTTTCGATTAAGCTCCAAACATTATCTTATAGGAATATTCGAGTAAATTGATATATAATTATTTAAAAATATATTTTTAGTTTGAGTCTTTTTTTTTTTTTACAAGATAGTAACTTTGTAAGCATAAGTATTCTGAAAATAAAAATAAAAAAATACACAATCTTGAGATTTTAGGGGTGGAAGAGCATCTAAAACAAATATTTTTTTTGTGAAATTTGACGGAGCATATGAAAAGTTTGAGCGAGTCGGAACTTGTACTTTGTATGAAAGAAAGGGTCATATAATAATTAAATTAAAAAAGGGGTAAAATGAAACAAGTTATAACTTATATTAATAACATATCATTTTCTTTACCTAATTCAATAATTTACAAACCGAGGTTGTTAATTGTAGCACCAAGTGTGACAAAAAAGAATTTAATAGGAACTCACATTTGCAAGTATAATTTTTACAATTTCTACTACTTTTTGCCTGTTTCTTGAGATATAATTTATACTACTTTTTATCTATAGTGCAAAATTGCGTTAATAGTCAAAGTCTGTTGATATTTGATGGTGATTAAAAATGCTCATATTTTTTTAATAAAATTAAAGGACCAAAACTATTCAGAAATAGATTCAACAAACTAATTTAAATCTACTCCAAATTAATATATCATAAGAGAATATTTTTGTCATTTTCCATCTAATAGATCACAACAAAAATTGGTAACTTGTCTGTAATTTAAGTCGAATGTTCTAGCTCATGCCAAAATTATTACAAAAATTGTCACTTGACGTAATAATGCAGTGCACCTGCAGAACAAGTTCTTGAAATAGACTAGTCAAAGCTAGATTTCTCCGTCACCCTCACGCAGAAGAAGTTTCAAATCTTCTACTATTATTCTACAGGCGGCTTCCATTTTAGAACATTTGACCTTTTTAACAAGTAACCATCACTACCTATGAATTATTCACATTACTAATAACTAATCCTATTCTAATTGTCTTTTTAAAAAAAAAAAAAAAAAAATATTATATCCAGCTGACTAAAACACGTGAACTTTTAGTATTTTTTATCTCAATCTTAATACTTGTTGGTGTACTATTGTATATAGAGTCGGAACAAGAATTTTTAGTTTTTGAATTTTGAGTCGTAATTTCATTGACTTATTGATTCTAAATATATTATCCATATTAAATGAATTTAAGTAAATTACAATGTTTAAGCCAAAGCTATTGACTTATGTCAAATCCTTAGCTTATAGGTAGCTCCGCCCCTAATTGGGAGTATCTTTTATTTTGTTTTTTCTACTCTATCTTTCTTCACGTTCTCTCAAAATACCATACATGGAACCCAATCATATTTGAGTTATAATTTAAACCCTATTTTCTTATTTTTGATCGTTTACACATGTGATTGCATAATTGCGTAAGGCTCTTACCATAAAATTGGTCTTTATTTTATGATTCTCATGACCCAAGAATAAATCGTATATGTAACAGTAAGGTGGGCGATGATTCTTTCTTAATTTGAATAATTGAATTATCTAAAACGCCATATAGCCACACGCTTGGACTGTAATCAACAATAAATTATTCTAACATTGAATTTTATTTCAAGCAAAAGTTAATCCAGTTTGAAATTGTTGTATATTATTAATTTTCGAGGTCAATTTATAGGCATGTTAGTCAGAAGTTTTTAATCAAAATTATGAAATTAATATCTCAAATGACCAAATCAACTATTTTTGTTAAATAGTTGAGCGTGAGTTCAGTGTTAAAAACTGCTACATTTTGTATAGAGATCCAATGTTTATCCCCTTCACTCAATGTCCCTGCCCAAAAAAGAAAAATATTAGTATCTAATCCTTGAAATTCATAAAGGAATCTTTACACAAATAGCAATCGAATTCACTATTTACGTTTGATATTTATAAATTATATACACAATACAAATGAGGTAAGGAAGTTTTATTTAAAAGCAAAAAATTAGCATCTAGTTATTTGAAATTCATAAATTTTCTAATTATTTTATGCTTTGTATTCTAATCCAATTAATTTAATGTAAAACTTATTCCTCCCTTTAAGCTACATTAGTTCTTGACCTGGGTTCGATCAATTAAAATCGGGCAATTTGCAGGATTGTCCTTCGCTAGGGCGGTCTTTAATTTTTGGCCCTTAAATTGGTAGTTTTTAATTTTTATCTTCCTTTTGTTTTTTGCAAATTAAAGTACCACGAAAGTAGAATTTAGAAAGTAGCCTTTTAAAATTTAATTTGACAAAATTTCGCAAAAGTTAAAAATTACCAATTCAGGACAAAACCTAAAGACCACCAATTTAAAGAGAAAAGTTAAAGACCACCCCAAATGAAGTACAATCCGCGCGAAAAAGGATTAAAACCTATGGTCTGATTGGTGGGCGCCCATCGTTTAATATTGGAACCATTAGGCGCTAAGTTGGCATTGCAGCCATGGACCATAGTATTTGTGTTTAACAAATCAATAGCGAAATTGCACGTTTTCTTCCTTCTTCCCAGTAATTATCATGACGTGGCTTTCGATTAAGCTGCAAACATTATCTTATAGGAATTTGGAGTCAATTATTTATTAATTTGTATTTAGTTTATGTCTGTTTTACAAGATAGTAACTTTGTGAGTCCCGAATCGGAAATCAAAATGGGCATTTTCGCGGTAATTGACAAAAATGGATGCTTTTTTTTTTTAAGATCAAAATGGGTATTTAGTTGGATAACCAACGAAATACCCACACACAAAGTTAACGTCGGTTAGAATTATTTCAATCAAATTTTTTTTTTTTTTTTTTTTTTGCATTTCGTGAAATGTCCAACGAAATGCAACAAATTTTATTTTTTTGTTTTATTTCGTTTTTTATATGAAAAACGAAATAAAAAAGAAAATAAAATTTGTTGCATTTCGTTGGACATTTCACGAAATGCAACAATTTTTTTTTTGTTTTATTTCGTTTTTCATATAAAAAACGAAAATTTCTTTTTTTATTTCGTTTACACAAAAACGAAATAGGAAAATATAATAATATTTGTTTTTTTTTTTGTATTTCGTGATACTACTAACGAAATAGCATTAAATTTTTTTTTTATTATTTGATTCATACAAAAAATGAAATTAAAAAAAAAAAAATTTGTCCTATTTCGTTGGACTACCAACGAAATAGGATAAAAAATTTATATATATTTTTATCCTATTTCGTTGGTAGTCCAACGAAATAGGACAAATTTTTTAATTTTTTTAATTTCGTTTTTTTGTATAAACGATTTTTTTTTTATTTCGTTTATATAAAAACAAAATAGTAAAATAATTTTTTTTTTTTTTTTGCATTTCGTTTATATAAAAACGAAATAGGAATTTTTTTTTTTTTTTGCATTTCGTTTATATTCATCGTATTCGATTATATAAATCTCAAACTAACTAACTTTCAATTTTTTTTTTGACTTGGAAGAAGCATTGTTGTACTTTGATATTTTTCTTTATACTTTGCGAAATGCAAAGTTAAAAAATTAATTAAACGGATTCCATTGTTCATTGTTTTTTATAGGGACAATAGATTTCAATTATTTTTAAGTATCTTGTCGGAAGAATTGCTTCCAAGTCGAGCTAAAAAGAAGCTAGTGAATAGCTTTCAATTTTTTTTTTTGACTTGGAAGAAGCATTGTTGCACTTTAATATTTCGTTGCATACTTTGCGAAATGCAAAGTTAAAAAATTAGTGGAAACGAATTCCATTGTTCAATCGCTTTTTTATATACAATAGCTTTCAATTATTTTCAAGAATGCTGTCGGAAAAATTGCTTCCAAGTCGGAAAGCTAAAAAGAAGCTAGTGAATAGCTTTCCTTTTTTTTGACTTGGAAGAAGCATTGTTGCACTTTAATATTTCGTTGCATACTTTGCGAAATGCAAAGCTAAAAAATTGATTTTCTTCTTTTATATTTCGTTGCATACTTTGCACTTTTGTATACATTGCATACGGAAAGCTAAGGTTTTTTATATTTTGTTGCTGTTCTTCTCCAATCTCCATTCTCCCTTCTTCCTCTTCCTCCATTCTTTCTCTTCTTCGTTCTTCATTCTTTTCTTCTTTTTCTACTAATCCTATCATAAGGATTCCTCAACTTTTGCTCTATAATCTTCTTCAAATTGAGGTAATTTCTTAATTTTATAAGTTTTTTTACATATATTTTTTGATTTAGTACTTAGTGTAGTAGACTATAATAAAGAAAACAAAAGTTACAAGTTTACTTAATCAATAATTGGTAATTTCGATCGTTGCTTCAATTAAAAAAAAGCTTTAAAAAAATGTTAATAGAGTTTATTTGTCAACGAACTACAATTAAAATACTAAAAAGATCGTCGAAGTTACCGATTAAAAAAGGTATAAATTTATATTATAAAATGTTCTTTTAGTTAGTCATTTTCATAGAACAACGATTAAAAAAAAGATTAAGAAATTGTGAGGAAAAGTAAGATTGTTAAATATAACATAAAGATATTTGTATCATTTGTTGGGTCATTTTCTATGTTCAAATTGTGACTAGTCGTTGGAGATTATTTTCTGTTGATAAGCATGAAGAATTTTTAATTTTCAAATTAAAAGTATAAGATCAAGAAACTGTGAGGAAGTTGGAGTTGTTTTTGAAGCTAATAGACAAAAATAGCATGTCCTTTTTTTTTTAATACCAAAATGGATATTTCGTTGGATAACTGACGAAATACTATTCCGATCCGTTAAAAAAAAAAATATATATTTTCCTTGCATCCCCTCTCCAGTCATATGCTTTGTTTTAAATAGAAAAGAAGTAGTTATATGTAAGATGAATACTATTATGGCAATTAATTATGAGCTTAACCAAAAGTTTAATTACATTTCGTTCACTACATAGAACTCGCAATTATTTTTTGACAACAGATTGTACTCTTATTAATTTTTTTCTTTTCTCACGTGATAATATATCTTATAGTTTGACCTTTATTGACTTTCCTATTGAATATATAGTAAACAATTACCGTAATGTGTTGTCATTATCCTAATAGCATTGGGTTTGGTGTTGCAATGTTATAGATATGGATCGCCCAAAAAGTCCATCAGACATCCGAGTCCAGAAAACTATGATTTATTAATACTCCAGCATGAGCATCGATCCCAGGCTGTGTGGGATGGAAAATTGACTGGAAAGAACGCGTGTTTAACTATACGTCGTGCGGATCATGAATTCTGGAATCACGTGAGGCAATACCCTTTACATAATCGCATCCTTAATTACTTTGAGAGGTGTGGATTTGGGGGAGTTTTAACGATGAGGTAATGTGATGATGAAGGAATCATCACCGCACTTATTGAAGATGGCGTCCGGAGACGCACACATTTCATACGCGATCGGTGAATGTACCGTCACATGCGGGATGTCGAGGTGTTATATGGCATTCTTCGTGGATGGCCACCTACTAGTGCAGAGAAATGTTAAAAAATATAACTAAATCAAGGTAGGGAATTGATGTACGACCTTACTTGTTGGTTGCCGGAGAAGAAGCAATTATAGGTAATAGCTTGTTGGTAATAACACAATTATCTAATCAATTGGAAACCTTGATTGCCAATAATGATATTATTGATGAACACACCGATGAGGCCGAGGTACAAAAGCAGGTCGTGTTGTACCTTGCTTTGGACGATTGAATGGCTCTATATTCCCGATAATTACGGTTCAAAGCTTAGTTTACACTTTTTGCTTGACATAGTAGACCTTGATGCAATAGGCGGTAAAGCTTGGGAGCGAGTTTGCATTATCATACTTGTACATGATTGTCTATGCCGTGCTTCGACGGCTAATAGCCGTGATGTTTGTGGATTTATTGCTTTGTTACAGGTACGTGAATTGCAATATCATATTGCTTTACTTGATAGAAATAAGAATCAAGCAACATTCTTATAACCACCATTACCCAATTTTGAAAAATGAAATTAGAGCCGAAAGTTGAGCTTTATTATAAACACTAAATGTACCACTATATATAATGCAATACGGATTATTAATATTTGTGTATATATATAAATGTCAGCTAACTATATTTCCTTGAGTTATCACGCTAACAATTTAAAAGTATTGCTTGGTACACGTTTATATAGTCAACTTCTCTGCTATCTTTTAAATAATATTTTAGATTTCCTAGTGTTATAATTTGTATAATAAATCATTAAAAATTATAATATTGTCGAATGGTTTGCACGACAATATTAGAGCATTATCGAAACCCAACCATAACAACACAATTTTCATGTGTATTTTTGGGTTATTTTATTTAATTCAAAAAATATTTATATATTTAAATTTACTTATACGAGGTTTGGGCTTGGGAGCGAATAATCCGATGCGGCCATTACTTCGTCCTCCAAGAGTAAACGAACGAGATATTGTATTTGCGCGAAGTGGACTCGGCGTGGAGCTCGTGAAAGCGAGGCACGCGTATGCTAGTAGTTTGTAGGGATGTTTTAGACAACCTAACTGATGATCAGGTATTTTTCTTTTTAAAACTTTTTGATAAGAAATGTGAAAAATATAACAACAACAGAGTTTTTGTTAATTTTTTGCTAACTCGTACTGTGATAATGGGTTGATTTTGTTTTAATTTGTTATAGCTAATTTGCTACAACTTGCTGCTGGTTGTGATATTTTTTATGAGCTTTTCTTCGTTTAGCATAATTAGTATTTTGTCTAGGTTTGTTTTAATAGCTAGAAGGTTACTAAACTATTTTTTTTTTTATTTCCATCAAAATCCATTGTAGCATGTTCTTGTTATGCTTTGGAACTGAATAAAAAAGTAAGTGCTTCTAGCAAGGATTTGGTCATGATACGCTTTCTACTATTGAGTATTTTTTATTCTTCATTTGCACGATTTGGAAATGATGAAATTTTGTGTGTATTTAGAAGGAAGGAAATTGCTTGAATGTTCTAATCTTTACTTAACTGAAAATGCATAATGGATGTTTGTTGTAATGAGAAAATGTATAATTTGTCTTATAAATTATAAATGACTGTATAATAGAGTCTCACCGCACCTTTCATTTGCTTCTTGTTGTGAAATAACATACCTATTTGCATGTACAAGAAAAAATATCAATTCTTAATTACACCAATTAAAATCACAAAATTCAAAAATAATATATTATTAAAAAAATTAGTCGCACCAAACTAACTTTGATTTGATAACTTTAGGATTACTTTGGAATTCCAAAGTGCGGCTCGAAACGGACCGTGATCTCTCATGTATGCAAAATCTTTCGGTTCTACTTCTTCTGTATTATCCAAATATGGGATCACATTTGAATGATAATTTACACTAACATTACTGGGGGCCGCAACATCTTCATCAGAATCGTCACCGTCACCAGACGATTGATCATCGTCCGTCCCTTCATGATCTAATGGACTATCGCTATCCGACTCATTTATTATATCATTAGCTAAATCGTTATTGCTCACAATTTGTGTGAGTAGTCAACGTGGGGTTATCTTCAAAATTGTTATACCTATAAATAAGAAAAATTCATAGAATTTACAAGTCAAATACAATTATACAATCCATGAATAAAGTGAATAAAATATGATTATATTTACCTATCAGCGTCCCGATTCGCTTGGGCCGGGATGTGAAGGGTGTCGTGCATTACAATTCAAATTATGCAACTGCGTAGTAGCATTATTTGGTCCACCCGTCTCACAATGGTACGTCCACTCCAATCAAAGTTATGATCGTGCGTTGAAGCCATACCATCATCTTGTCTACCATAATTAGTTGTATCATTTGATAGACTACCAAATCCTACAATTGTTTGTTGTTGAACTACACCCTTGGAAAACCAATATTCAAACTTGGGAGATAGGTAGTACCTCCAAAATCGAACTCATTGTCGGTCGGTACTTCGACACAGGTAGAGCGTTGAGCGTAGCATACATGTCAAGCGCCGCTATGCATATGTGATTTTTAAAAATCTCGGGACAACGAAGAAATGACGATAAAGATTCATCGTCCGTAATTGGCATCTCACCATAAATTGGTGAACCATCGAGCCAAATGAACTTGGACATCGTCCGGATTATAACCACCATAATTCGGGATCATTTACGAACATTTTACTCCTTAAGACGCGTTGGAGGACGATCATATTTTAGGAAAATTAGAAACCTTTGCCCTATTTCGGGACCACGGTTGTATCTAACCGAACACTGCCTTCATACAAACTTCACCACCCCAAAATAAATACACTTTAACATGAGTTTCGAGTCATCTTTTATGAAATATATGAGAGAAAAAATAAAAGTTGAAGGATATGAAACGAATAAGAGAAAAACAATAGATGAAAGATATGAGATGGATAAAAGAAAATTGAAAGACGAAGGATATACCATAGGTAAAGATATGACAATATTTATAAAGCGGAGAAAAGTAAAAAATTTCGCAAATTAAGTCACGAAATGTAAAAGATATTATTTTGACAACTATTCAACGCTAAATGCAAAACCGATTGAACCAATAACGAGAAATGAACAAAAATATTTATTGTGTATCTATGACTATTTAGACTTATATATGACTTATTATAGCGACATATATTCCGTCAATATGAATTATGGTGTTTTTCTGACTAATTAGACTTCTATATGAATTATTTTTTTAATAAATACGAAAATTGCATGTGGGGTTTAGACCTTTCTGCACCATGTATTTTTCTATAAATAGTCTTCCATAATACCTCATTCATCTCGCCACGCTAAAACAAACTCTTTCAAAATGTCATCGTGGAATCCATTCTTCTAGCAACGCGACAATGACATATCACCCGTGTGACATTTTTGAGTCAATGGGTAGGAAATGGGTTTTGGCACGTGAATTTAGTACTCGCTTAATCCGAGCGAGCGCTACAATAGACAATACATTAGCAAGATGAGGAGAGAATGGAACTACCGCCTGGATGAAGCTCATAATATTGAGACCGATTTAAGAAGTCGTGGCCTACATCGTCAAAACGCCGTGCAATAGGCATGCCGCTCACATCACCCCAAGAATTGAATCTTGCTTTGAACCGCATTCGCGAAGAAAATAATAGGATGCGTTTGCGATGGTTGCGTTTGGAGGGACACGGATTGGGGTTATATGTTACCACGATTGGAACTCGGTGCGAAATGTCGATGAAGATGATTTTCCATAAGCATTTTCTGTTGTTATGTCGGCTAGTTAAGTGTTGTATTTGTACCTTTTTCATTTTTCAATGTTATTTCAATTTGAATTTCAACTAAATAAATCCGACTTCATTAAAAATATAAACGATATCTTATTAATGTAAATATTCTAATCTTCGTCAGTCTCAGGAATGACGCTAATGCTATCGTATTCATCTTCATCTTCATCTTCCTCTCCATCTCGTCCATCTTCATTATCGAGTGAGCGATTTTCCCCCTCCCATCCGAGAGCGTCGTAGTTCAAGCCCACGCTCACGGTCATGTCGTAGTCCAACTCCCCTCTGCTTTATGTTTTTTTTAAAATCATCCGCCGAAAAAAGGTTTTTTAGACATTAATGAAGTTAGTTAGTTTGAGATTTAGATAATCGAATACGATGAATATAAACGAAATGCAAAAAAAAAAAAAAAATTATTTTCCTATTTCGTTTTTATATAAACGAAATACAAAAAAAAATATTATATTTTCCTATTTCGTTTTTGTATAAACGAAATAAAAAAAAATTATTTCGTTTATACAAAAAACGAAATTAAAAAAAATAAAAATTTTGTCCTATTTCGTTGGACTACCAACGAAATAGGATAAAAAATATATAATTTTTTTTTATCCTATTTCGTTGGTAGTCCAACGAAATAGGACAAAATTTTTATTTTTTTTATTTCGTTTTTTGTATGAACCAAATAAAAAAAAAATTTAATGCTATTTCGTTAGTAGTATCACGAAATACAAAAAAAAAAAAAAACAAATATTATTATATTTTCCTATTTCGTTTTTGTGTAAACGAAATAATTTTTTTATTTCGTTTAAAATAAAAAAAAAAAAATTTGTCCTATTTCGTTGGACTACCAACGAAATAGGACAATTTTTTTTTTTTTTTAATTTCGTTTTTTGTATGAACCAAATAAAAAATAAATAAATTTAATGCTATTTCGTTAGTAGTATCACGAAATACAAAAAAAAAAAAAACAAATATTATTATATTTTCCTATTTCGTTTTTGTGTAAACGAAATAAAAAAAAAGAATTTTTCATTTTTTATATGAAAAACGAAATAAAACAAAATTTTTTTTTTTGTTGCATTTCGTGAAATGTCCAACGAAATGCAACAAATTTTATTTCGTTTTTCATATAAAAAAGGAAATAAAACAAAAAAATAAAATTTGTTGCATTTCGTTTGACATTTCACGAAATGCAACAAATTTTTTTTTTTTTAATTTCGTTTTCATATAAAAAACGAAAAAAAAAAAAAATTTGTTGCATTTCGTTTGACATTTCACGAAATGCAAAAAAAAAAAAAAAAGTTAATTTGATTGAAATAATTCGGCCATGAACAGTAACCTCTGTGAGTATTTCGTTGGTTATCCAACGAAATACCCATTTTGATCTTAAAAAAAAAAAGCATACCATTTTTGTCTAATGGCTGCAAAAATAAGCCATTTTGGCTCCGGACTCGTAACTTTGTCAGCATAAGTATTCTGAAAATAATACACAAGCTTGAGATTTTAGCGGTGTAAGAGCATCTAAAACAAATAGGAGTATTTTTTTCGTGAAATTTAACGGATATATGAAAAGTTTGAGCGAGTTCGATAATTACAACTTGTATTTTGTATAAAAGAAAGGGTCAAGGTCAAATAATAATTAAAAAAAGAAACAAAGTTGTAACTTTAGTTAGTGAATAAATTTCCTTACCTAATTCAATAATGTGAAACCAAACGGTTGAATTATCAGAGTGTGCCCCATAAATATCAAAGCTAATCAATGGAAACATCTGAAAATTTAGACCAATTTGAGCTTAAATTGATGGAACGCTGAATCATCGGGTAGACTTAATTGGACATAGCAAGAACAACTCAATCCTTAAAAGTTGAAAACATCTTCTGTCAACAATGTGTTGCCAAACTTACTCTGGACGCGTCAATTCTTATCCTTTCTTAATCATTAGATAAATATAGTTCCATCAGCACACAATTTTTAATTCCTTACGTGTATAATATATTCTTATCGGGCGGGCTAGGAAAAGTCCAAACCAAGACTCAATTTGTCGCATTCATACTTTTCCTACAAAACCACCGCAAATATAAGCAGCACAAAGATAACTCATCCATTCACTCTCAGAAAAAACTTCCAAATTTGTTAATTTTCACACAAATTCATCTCAATAAATCTTGATTATTCCAACATTTTAGTTTCCTATTTTAATTCTCAAAACTTGGCAAAACAGAACAAATATGAAGAGCAAAGCGAGTGGGCAGAACAGATTTATCCGAATTTTATCACTACCATGGAAGGCATTAATAAAAGCAAGAGATTGTTACGTAGGCACCATGACGAATTACGCAGTTGTAAATCCACGTAGTTTGTCTAAGAGTTACAGTGTTACATCGACGAGGTCTGATGATAGCGAAGATTTTAGGGACCTTGTTAGAGCGGCATCAGCAAGGAGCATGGGAGAGAATTTTGAACTGAATTTATTGATACAACAACAAATAAGACAGCAATTGCAACAACAAATGCCGTCTAGGAAAGTGCCTAGGAGTGTTAGTGTTGGCATGGGAAGAATTGATGAAGACAAGCCGTTTGTTTTAGGTGATCAAGAAGATGTTTCAATGATGTTGATGAAGAATGATTTGAAGTATCCTAGGAGTAGAAGTCATGCTGTTTCAAATACCAGCAAATTTCATGCAAATCGATTTTATTAGGTGGATTGGTTGTGGGGAAATTTGATTACTTCCTTGAGAATTTTTGAGGAAGGTGAATCTTTCTTGTATTTGTTTACCACGCTAGGTATGAGAATGTAACTATCGATCTTTGTTTAATGGGAATGTACTGATTGTCTCATTAAGGTTGTTTCAGTGCCAATGTCAATGTTACAATTTTCACACTATGATTTTTTATGATGTCACAAAAAAGAAGGCGGAGATGGCGCTCTCTATTGAGCCCCTCATCGGTGTGAGAGATGTAAGAGGTGTCGTTTATATAATCTTGAGTAATCCCTACTACGTTAGCTAGATTTTTGAGTTGAATTAAACTAATCCATTTTCTTGTCTTGTTGGCCTCTTGGCCACGCCCGTGAATGGGCAGAGTCCCACATCACGGTGAAAGGTATCATTTGGTCGGCTGGACTATGCAGATCATGATTTTGTTTCCATCAAGATTCTGAGGTAAAATTTGACGATACAAATCACGAAAAACTTGATCTCCTTCCCTAGATGGAATTTAAATTTTAAACATTAACGGTTTAAACAATATTTTTTTGTTGTATTTTGCTGTTTTATTGTTGCTCTTGCTGTTGTTGTTGTTGTTAACAGTTTAAACAATATTTACACATTTTGATCAGTTATACCATGTTACCAGCTAGTGTTTCACTGTTGGTTTTAAGTGAGTCTGATTGTTATAAATATTCAGTTTTTACATTGTCAGCATATAAAACTTAAACTCACGTTAGGATGAATTCGTTATTTGAGACCACGAAAGAGACACTGTAGTATTATTAGTTGAAAGAGTTTCCATCTTATTGTTGTTGAGTCCTCTGAATCATTAGTAGCACTTAAGGGGTTGATATAATCCTGTGAGAAGGAGAGTATAATGCCGCTACAGTGGAATGTGTCTCTTTGGATATAATATTGTTCATGTAATTCTAGCTGAAGAATTGGAGCACCACACCTTTAGACCATATAGTTGAATTGACAAATTTTTGTAATTATAACTTACTCTTGATTTTTCCCCCTATATAATGGAATCTTGACAGTGATTTCAAATTGTGATACATTTGTTGTTTATAAGGCCTGGTAAGACATCCACCTTCTTACCATCGCCAGGCATTCACGAGGTTTATACTCTGGTGCAGTATGGCCTGCTCCCTGTACAAAAAATAAAGCAATGTGTAAACACCAATTATTTGAAAGAATTTTTATATGCAAACTTAAGTGAGAAAAGAAAGTGAAAGAGAGAGAATGAGCGACTAGTTTGATTGGAAGTTTTCTTGCCTTCACTGTGGCAAATGTCATCCGATTTGAGTAACTTCTCGTGTAACTGAAATTGTGCAAATGAAAAAATAAAAAGAAGAGTTTAACTTTCATATTCTGACGGAGTTTATGACTAGTGTACGTGAATTTCAAAGTGTCCACATGTCTTTCAGCAAGAACTAACCCGGGAACTTGATTTTCAACGATCCATGGTCGCCAATCATTAACAATGGAGTAGTTAAGAGATTTTATCCATGTTTGGGTTGATAGGAAGGTATCAAGCTTATCATGATGTCCATTGCTCAATTAAAAAACATAGATGAACTTCACCAATTTCTGTTTGTAGTTATTCCAATCTTGCAAACACAAGTAATATATATTCCTACTCAACCTGTATATAAGAGATCTGTAACCTTTGCTACTGAGGCTTGCATGATATGGTATGCTGCTCATGACCATCGTTTGGTATTGCAAATTACTTGCACATGGCTCCCATTTTCCGTATGTTGAGGGCATCTCTAACTTGACCGTCATCATGTGGGTTAAACGACCCAAAGATATTTAACACGTGATGTGGATTGTCTTTAGGGCCAAGCCCGCACGGTTTTTCCCAAAAGGCCTCACATCATTAAGAGTATCCAACACCTTATAAGTAGCTTATTTTTCTTTTCAGCCACCAATGTGGTACTTTGTTCGCATACCCAACAATCTCCCCCTCGAACTAAGTTCCACATGGCTCATTACCATAACTCACGGGTCAGAGATTCTACATGTCTGTGTGCCACCCACATCGTCATAGTATTTAACCGGCCCATAGACGGGCAAAGGCACCAAGCCGGGCCCCACGCCACACTTCGCCATCTTCATATACGCGTCCCGTAAAACCATTGCCTCTGATACCAGTTGTTGGGTTAAACGGCCCAAAGATACTCCTAACATGACGTATACATCGTTCGCTTTGCCTTTAAGCCATTTTTTCCCCAAAGGCCTCATCATTAAAAGTATCCAACACCTTATAAGTAACTCCTTTTTCTTTTATTTTATGAATGTGCAGAGATTGTCACACACCCAACACATCAGCCAAAGGATAAGAAAGTTTGTACCAATCATTCTAAAACAATTGCAAGTTGTAAGAAATTAAGTGATTAAAAAAAAAATCAATAGAATAAAGAATGCAATTACTTTGTAGATAATGTTTGACGATGGAACGACCAATACTCACACGACATTTTAGTGCAGGAAGTTGTTGAGGATTTTTAAGTTCATGAAACTTCTCATGAAGAGATCTTCTTTGTCCAAACAATTGGTGTGGCCTTGGTGAAGCAAAATTACAACTGGGCTCCAAAATATAGGCCTCATCAATTCCTTTAAGAAGCTGCATATAAGGTCAGTATTTAATAAACTTGTCTGTCAATGCCAGATGATGTATAATTTTACTGCAAATAGAATCCAACCTCTTTAAAAGTCTGAACATCTCGCAAACACAGTGAATTGCTTGGATCTATTTTCAGGTACTCTTCCATACAATTGGTCTTCAAGGACTGTTTTGGAAAAGTTAGCCAATTACTTCAGTGTAAGTAAAGTTGATGAAATCACAGATATAACACCAAAGAAAAGCCAACCTCATAGAGTTCATCAGAAATAAGTGTTAGTGTTAGTTAGTGTGATTGATGGGGAAGTATTGAGAAGAGGTTTTGGTGAATATGTTTTCAGTCGTTAAAATGACTTAATGACTAGTTGTGATTAAAAGGTATCCATTCCTAAAAGGTTTAAATTAAAAGGTGCCTATTCCTAAGAGATGTATATGTTGGTTTGAACAGACACTTAGCTATTATAAATACCTGATTATTCCCAAATATGAATCAGATTTTTTCTTTATCTTTCACTTTCATTACAAATCACAACATTTTGTTCTTGTGGGAAATTCGAATTAATTCTTTGGTATTCGAATTTCGGAGGCTGTAAAATCCTCGAAGGAATGCCACCATCCCCGCAAAGAACGAAGTGGGAGGCTTAAATACCTTAAGGACAGAGATTACTCTAGCAAAGCCGGATTATTTCTTCCCCACTTCTAAAATCTATTTTTCTAACAATCTTAAGGAATTTAATGGAAGAGTGGTTGACACAAGAAAAGACGATACTGAGTATCAAAGGCTGTATTTAATGATTGCATTCTTAAGGCTAGTATACCACAAACCACAAAGTTGTTGTTGCACTGTTATTCTAGAATGAATCTAAGGCTTATTGTTCGACGAATGGCTTGATACACAGATAAGTATCATCTTCTCAATTTATTTATTTTAACCTAGGTATTTATTTAAATTCATATTTTAAGTAGAATAATCCATTTATGAATTTATCACAAAATCAAATATTACTTTTTATGACTGATATTTTAATATTACATGCATTAAGAGTGTGTGTGTGTTCACACTCACACGTTACCGTTTATTTTTACATATATATATGTGCGTGCGCGCGCGTGTGTATATATGTGTATGTGTATATCACTCGTGGTCTCAACTCTCAAATAACGAGTTCATCAATTTTTTGCGCGGATTGCCCTTCAAAGGCACAGGTCTTTAATTTTTGCCCTTCGCTTAAAAAGGTGGCGGAAAATATCCCGAGGTTCTGGATTCGAACTCCCGCTCAATAAAAAAAAATAACAATTTCGCAAGACATGGCTTTGCAAAAAGTCTACCTTATGCGGCAGAGTTTGCCTTAAGGCATAACTAAAGTCTGCCTTATGCGGCAGACGTTGCCTTAAGGCATAACTAAAAGTCTGCCTTATAAGGCAAAGTTTGTCGTATCCGGCAGACTTTTAGTTATGCCTGAAAGTCTTGCCTTGCGTTTTTTTTTTTTTTTTTTTTTTTTTTTTTTTTTAATGAATAAGCCGGTTTCGAACCCAGAACATCGAGGTATTTTAGGCGAACGATAAAAATTAAAGACCATCAATTTGATGGTAAAAATTAAAGACCACCCCCCAAAGAAGGGCAATCGTGCTAATTGCCCCGAGTTCATATCCTAGTGTGAGTTTAAGTTTTATATGCTGACGATGTTAAAAATATTTACAAGCAATCGGACTCACATTAAAAACACTAGAAATATGAGTTGCTAACATGGTGCAACTGGTCAAATAAAATGTGTAAATTTTGTTTAAACCGCCAATGCATAAAAACTTAAATTCATTCATTATTAACGTCATCTTGAGATCCATCTAGCATAATCTTGAGTTCTTGAAACCAATTTTTGTTGATTTATATCGTGAAATTTCACCTCAGACTTGAAGATAACTGAAGATAGAGAGTAATGTATAGGTAACTTGCTTCACAATTATGAGAAGTGGGTGAAGATGCTTTAAATTTGTCAGTATTTAATTTCTGTAGCCAGATAGTATGTATATATAATCCAAATTTAGTAGGAGTATATAAAATGCCAAATCAAAACGGACAAGGGACACAATAAAATACCAAAAATCACTCCAACATCCACATCAATGATGAATTGATAAATAAGCTTGGATATCAACTACCTTGCTCAAAACTAATTAGATCACAGACTTTTTGCATCCAGTTTCTTTAATTTATAGAACTAGAAGTAGACACTTTAAATTAGTGGAACCTTTGAAACATTTACATTTAAGCTTTGTTAATTTTGAGTCAGCAACCAACTACTCTTATTTTCAACTACTGTATTCAAAGACACCATATTTTATACGAAAACTGTGAAAAGAGATACTCACAATCTTCAAAACAATGATTGGGCAGTACTAGTTTATCTATATATGATGGTTAACTTTAAGAAAACTCTGTTTTGAACTTGAAACTGCGTGAGAAACTTGAAATACTAAGGCCATTTTAGTTTCTTCAACATGTTTGTAGTTTCTTTTGTGAGAATAAGTACATGTTATTATGTTTAGCTTTTGAAGTTAATTAGATTAAAATTGTGTTTACAGGTATGTTGGCGTAGGCAATTCGGAAGATGTGCAATTATTCTACTATTTTATTGAGTCGGAGTCTGATCCAGAATCTGACCCTGTTCTACTTTGGATCACTGGAGGCCCTGGTTGCTCTGCTCTATCTGGCCTTTTCTATGAGATTGGTACATTACTATCATTTTCCCTTTCTAATTTCCTTATATTGGTCTTTTAAAACCACAAGGTCCTGCTGGATTTTCCTTGTGTCTATGCCATGTATTTTTTGGAATGAAGTGCCTTGTTTAGCAAGTTGAATGTTTCTGAAAGTACCGAACTGCATCAAATGCCTTTCATCAAATACGAAGGTTGGGATCATGTCTTTTGGGCGTTCTGCATATCTGTGTCCAGGCTAGTTTGTGCACACTTTATTGTCCCACCTGGTACTGCTACCTCCTATTAGCAAATGTATCAGAAAACTATGCCCACCAATACTTAGGCAGATGGGAAGAAATTTCCTAGTGTTTTCTATTGCTGCTGAGATTTGAAACCTGATTTCCGGGGATGTTTATCATCTTACAATCAGAAAATACAACTATGTTGTGAATCATGTCCCCTCTGTGACGTTTATCGTCTTAAGAAAAAAAAAATTGCAACTAGGTCTTGCTATTAAAAGGCATTTTCCACAATCTACTGAACTCTTTCTAGTGGTCGAGTACTTTGAATATTGATTTCATCAATGTAGATATATATGACCAAAGATAATGAGGCAAGTTATTATTGGTGATTTAAAAGACATGGAATGGAAAAGTCATTCATCATAACTATATGTGACCAAAGAAAATGAAATGGGTAGACTTTGAGTTGTGATCATTGAAAACTTATACTAGAACACCCCAGAAAAAAAAAGTAATTGATTTGTATCACCAAAGTTTCTGTTTTTCTACAAGATCTTTTAGTTGATTTCTAAACTTGTTAGCTATGAATATGAAGGACCAATAACTTTTGAGCCAGTGGAATACAATGGGAGTTTGCCTACACTGATACTGAATCCTTACTCATGGACAAAGGTGTGTATTATTTGTTGTGAATTGTACTTTGTAATGTCCATAAGGATTCTGCACAACTCAAAATGTTGAAAGTTTCACGGAATTATTTAGGTGGCAAGCATTATTTTCATAGACTTACCAGTGGGCACTGGATTTTCCTACGCGAGAACTCCAGCAGCTCTACAATCATCTGATTTACAAGCAAGTGATCATGCATATCAGTTTCTTCGTAAGGTAATTATTCTTCATCCCATAATTAAATAGCAGCCGCTCTGTTGTTTTATCATGTATTTAGTTGGTTAACTAATCACTTTTCAGGATATTTTTGCAGTGGTTTGTCGATCACCAAGAATTCTTGAGGAATACATTGTATGTTGGTGGAGATTCATATTCAGGCAGGGTTGTTCCCGTCATTACTCAAATCATAGCAATTAGTAAGACTATATTTGCCCTTCAACTATGACAGGCACTTTCTGATTTAGTCCTATGCTTTATAACACTTTGCGGTCTTGTGATAATGCAGAGAATGAAATGGAAATCAAACCATTTATCAATCTTAAGGTTTGTTATTTTTCTTATATAGATTCTCTTTTCCCTAAGGGATAAATGGATCATTTACCAACTCACAAGTCACAACTCGTAATGAAATTGTTATAACACAAATGTTTATTCTGCAATGAACATCCTTTGCCTCCTGTCCCTGCTAAAGATTGTGTAGAAACAGCTTATTCTTTTTCTGATGAAATCCTACAGACAATGTAGAACGATATCACAGCAAATAGTATAACTTAGATCCAGCAGATGTGCAAAATGGATGAGCTATTATATGTCTTCAAATGGTTTCAGGGATATTTACTCGGAAATCCATTGACTTATGAAGGTGAAAAAAATTATGAGATTCCATTTGCTTATGGAATGGGACTTATTTCTGATGAACTCTATGAGGTTGGCTTTTCTTTTTGGTGTTATATCTGTGCTTTCATTAACTTTAATTACACCAGCCTTACAAGTAATTGACTTGACAGTCCTTAAAGACCAATTGTAAAGGAGAGTACCTTAATATAGATCCAAGCAATACACTGTGTTTGCAAGATGTTCAGACTTTTAAAGAGGTTGGATTCTATCATGTGCTTGTTATATTTGGCATTAAACGGGTTCATTAAAATGCTGACCTTATATGCAGCTTCTAAAAAGAATTAATAAGCCCCATATTTTGGAACCCAAATGTAAGCGTTTCTCACCAAGGCCACACCAATTGTTTGGCCAAAGAAGATCTCTTGATGAGAAGTTCCATGAACTTAACAATCCTCAACAACTTTCTGCACTAAAATGTCGTGTAAGTATTCATCACTCTGTCTTCAAAGATTATCTACAAAATAATTACAAGCTATTGAATTTTTGTATCTATTAAATGCTTAGAAGAATTTACAACTTGCAATTGCTTTAGACTGATTGGTACGTACACTCTTATCATTGGGCTGATGATTGTCAAGTTCGAGAGGCCCTCAATATTCGAAAGGTATGATAAAGGATGTTACACAAAACTAAATGAATTTAAGTTATATATACTGACAGTGTAATGATTCTTTATTATGTAAGTTTAATCTCTATATCTGGAAGGTATGAGTTCTTGTTGAAGAATAAGAAAATACAAAAGTATGTGAGTTAAGTTTAATCTGTGATCCAATGTTAGTTACCATCAGTTAAGTATAATCTGTGATAGCATGTTGGTTACCATTTCTTACCAGGTTATTAGTGAATGCTTATCGTAGAGACTCATGTGTTATTTCCTTGTTGTCAATACGTAGAACTAACACTCAACTAACATATAATCAAATACTCCTTTGGTAACAGGGGACTATTGGGAAATGGGAGCGATGTGCAAGTAATTTGCAATACCAAAAGACGGTCATGAGTAGCATACCATATCATGCAAGTCTCAGTAGCAAAGGCTATAGATCTCTTTTATACAGGTTGAGTAGGAATATTAATTGTGTTTACAAGATTGGAATAACTACAAACAGAAATAGTTAAATTTTATCTGTCAAACTAACAAGTTCTCTATGTTTTTTTTTATTTAACTGAGCAGTGGAGATCATGACAAGGGTGTTCCCTTCCAATCAACTCAAGCATGGATAAAATCTCTTAACTACTCCATTGTTGATGATTGGCGACCATGGGTCGTTCACAATCAAGTTGCCGGGTTAGTTCTTGATGAAAGACTAGTCATAAACTCCGTCAGTATATGAAAGTTAAACTCTTTTTTCATTTGTTTGCACGATTTTAGTTACACGAGAAGTTACTCAAATTGGATGACATTTACCACAGTGAAGGCAAGAAAACCTCCAATCACCTCCAATCAAATTAGTCTCTCAATCTATCTCTTTCACTTTCTTTTCTAGCTTAAGTTTGCCTATAAAAATTCTGTCAAATAATTGGTGTTTATAAACTGCTTTATTTATTTTACAGGGAGCAGGCCACACTGCACCGGAGTATAAGCCTCGTGAATGTCTGGCGATGCTCAGAAGGTGGATGTCTTACCAGCCCTTATAATCAACAAATATATCGTAATTTGTAATCACTGTCAAGATTCCATTATATTGGGAAAGTGACACTTTCAATTCTTATTTAAAGGGGAAAGGGCTTTAGTCATAGAATATAATCTCTCTCTTTTATTTGTGTGTGTTTTTCTTAATAGAATACAATCAAACTCAAGGTTAAGTTATAATTATGAAAAATTATTAATCAATGATCTGCTAGAATTATATGAACAATATTATCCAAAGAGCCATATTCCACAGTTGCAGTATTATACTTCTCACAGGACTATATCAACCACTTAAGTGCTGCTAATGATTCAGAGGAGAACAATAAAATGGAAACTCTTTCAGCTAATGAGACTAGAGCGTCTCTTTCGTGATCTCCAATTACGAATTCATCCATATGCGTGTTATAACAACAAGACTCACTTCAAAAATCAACTCTGAAATATGATGGAAATCAAGTTTTTCGTGATTTGTGTTGTCAAATTTCACCTTAGAATCTGGACATGCTTGAAAAATAATTCATAACCAGTAACCTCTGGTCACAGAGGAATGTGAACTGGGGTTACTTGAATTCTAAAAAATGACTCTGTTGCAGTTACATTATTTGACTTTGTAGTTTGTAGAACTAGAGAACATTAATGCTGCATTTCTATCTGATTTACTAAAGATAATTGAAAGCATGACGATATGACATAATAAGTCAATTTATTTAGGTTAAGAAACCGTAGTAATTTTTATTATGTATGCTGGGGTATTTATACAAGTGTGTCCTCCTTTATTTTTAACATTTTATTATGTATGTTGGGGTATTTATACAAAGGTGTCCTCCTTTATTTTGGTTACGTTTAAGCAGTACTCTCTCCGTCCCAATTTATGTGTCTTAGTTAAGATTTCGAGAATAAATCTGTTTAATTTTGACCGTATATTCAGACATGAAATCTTCAAGTTTTTTGAAATAAAAATTAAATATTTGGAAATTACGTAAAAAGTACTATAAGTCACAATGATTGACAATTCAAAATATTTAAAAGATATATGATAATATTACGGTCAAAGAAAGACATGTTTGAATCTCCAAATTCAAAAAGGAGCCAAATAAATTGGGACGAATGGAGTGCTACTTTGCCAAATGGAACTAAGTTATATGCATTGATGTTAGTGTAATTCCTTTATATAACTAGTAAATTTGCTCGCGCTTTGCGCGATCATATAAATCATGGCAAAATTATAAAGAGAATTAACAGAATGATAATGAATTTAGATTCACTTCCTCTTTTTTATTAAAGTAATGCTTATAAATGGCATACAATTGGGTAAATTCATCTGTTAGTTTACAAATTTTAGTTTAAGTAGAGCATATAATCCTGTATAATATTAATAATTTTCTAACAAAGCTCATTCAATGCTTTTTACTTTCTGTATTTGTAAGAACATATGATCTCACTAAAGAAGCAAAATGTAGAGAGAAACTGGAGAGGAACATATGACATGAGACATGTTTAACCGCAAAGTAAGACGTAATAAATGCTTCAGTTGGAAAATAAAATTTAACTCTAAAACAATTCAACTAAGCCAAAATTCTGAATTTAGTTGGTATATAATCATAGTAAATAACTTCCAGGAAGCTCATTCTACATTTATAACCAATAAACTTGTTCTGAGATTTAAAAAGCACTACGAAAAATTGTTTAGTTGCTACTAATTCAAATAATAATCAAAGTTAATCAGTACGTTACTGCTAAATCCTTTCTTGAGCTGTCACCTTAATTCAGGTCCATTGATATTTTTCATTGTTATACTCCTGAGACTTTGAAAGGAATAAGCTTAAGGGAAGATAGATCGATACTGAAATAATGAAGCAACAAAATACTACTTAATAGAGAGGAGAGAAATTCAAGGGAGAAAGTCCTAACCTTCAAGGAGAAAATTTTCATAAAATGCGAAAGAAGCCAACAATATCTGCAAGGGGGTTTTCATTTTCAAGTATACATTTAAGGAATGCAAGTGGAAAGAGTTGAATCAAGAGATTAACAAAAAGCAAAATTGTAATGGAAGCTCGAGAGAGGGAGAGAAATATTCATTATGGAAACTCAATAAGCTTTGCCTCAAATGAATAACATAGAAGTTCAATTCTGAAAGGGAAATCAAACCAACTTACAGATTGTGAAAACTTGAACAGCAAGATTCATTTTCCTAGTCTTTTATCCAAAAACAAAAAAAACTATCAGAAGAAGGTACAACCAAAGCTTTAGAGGTTGAGATATGCTTGATGTGCCAAGAGTAGCTTAATTCAAGAGGTGTCAATCTGAAATTTGGGAAAAAAATACTAACAGCGTAACTGGAATTATGGGAAAAAATTACAATCGATAAAAAAATTAAAACCAATATTTAGTCTTGCATCATGTGCATGTAAATTAGAAGCTATAAATTAAACAATTAGACCAAGAGTGAAAAGCCCTACTGAGAGTGAAATCTTTCAGAAAACTTCAGAGAAGCAAATATTCAATGAATGCAAGGACAAAGAGTAGAATCAAGAGATTCTTATAGAAGGGTAAGGGAAAAAAATGAAAAGCAACACTTTGCAAGGAAGAAAAACAAATCAATTTGGTTGAGCCAAATAAATAATCAAGAGCAGAAACTTATAAATATCAGTCTAATAACAACAACACAATACCCGGAAAAGGAATGGCATAATATATATCATTTTCAAGTTTCTCAGAGGCCTTATGTTATCTCAAGAGGCGAGGCGTTTTCTAGCTCCTCTACTACAGTCCTCTACCTCTAGTTTCACCTTTACAGATACAGCATAAAGCAAAAGAAAAAGCAACAGCTTTTATCACAAAGGTGATAAACCACCCACAAATAAAGACTAATGAAATTTAGATATTTAATGAGCTACCATTGTTATGACTAATGAAACTATTACCATTCCATTTAGGCTTAACATTCATGTGATGCCTTTGAGACGAAGGTGAGAAGTGAATAGCGACATCACAAAGGAAACGATAAGTTAGAAAATGCGAGCCAAAAGTCTCCACACCCGCCAGAAAGAAAGAAAAAACCAAATGGAGTCATATGCAGCTTTTCCCTCAACATTGTACTTTGAATAAAGCTTGGAAACTAAATGGATATTTCGTAGCAGGATGCTGGCATTATACTGATAATTGAAAAGACTTTCAAAAAAAATGGCAAATAAGCACATAACGTATCTCTGTTTTCAGTAAATAGAATAGCTTCATTTTTGTCAAAGACAAAATCTGATTGTGACATCCTATGTAGTAAATTGGAAAGACGGTTTCTGAAGGTTCATTAGAAGAGAGCAATTTTTGAGGCTGCAAAGAACCTCATTGTTACAATACTGAAAACTGTCAGTCGATACAAGAACATTCAATGAAAATACTACCTTCTTTTTTTGCCTTGGCCTTTTTGTTTGAGATCCTTATTCATTTGGAACTAAGCCAAAGAAAAAAAAATGATTTATTCACCATAAGCAAAGGCTGCTTTAAAAATAATAACGTAATAATATGAAAGGTTGTAGGACGTTCAATGAACAGTTTTCCTTTCCAATCAGTATGATCACAAATAGAAACCAAAATGTGCATCTTAAAGTATCCTACTGTTTTAAGTTGGTGTAGCTTTATCTTTATCAGAGACAAACTTTGATTGTGTTATCCCTTGGCTAGCTTGTTCTCTTTTCACAATTGATTGTTTCTACAGGTTCATTAGAAGAGTCTTTCTGAGGCTAACTACAACAAAATCTTACTTCTTAAATAGGAACTTTCAAAGCAGAAACCAAAAGGTGCATTTTTAGGTTGAAAATTTGATAATCACCGAAGCAACTACGTAAAAAGGGGCTAAAATTCCAATTAAAATACACTTGCTAAGGCATGTCTGGTAAGCGGATTTCTACAAAATCATCTTAAATCTACTACTTGATGACCAAAAGGGGAAAAAGTGCACCTCAGTCCCCTGGCAATAAAATCAGTGCCTTATGAGAGGCGATACAACACATGGTTGCGGATTTGTGACCCTTATACAACTCACCAAAAAAAAAAAAAATCACTGATTAATTCAGGAAAAATCAAAATTACAGATATATAAGCTTTTATGCAATAACCTAAACGAAAAGATGGACAAACCTATGTGCAGAGCCACCGTCACTACCATCAATCTAATAAAGTAAGACCACCAAAAGAATCATCAAACTAAAGTGTTTGTCTACTTTACATCTCAAAGTTCGTCTTGATTAACCATAATTAAGTGCTAAAACGTAAAGAAGCATAGTATAATATACTAATTGAGTTGGTGTAAACATCGGGTGTGAATGGATTTTGACAATTAAATATTTACCATTAAGAAAGCTACTATTATTTAAGAAACTTTACCATTTCTCAAGTTTATGTTGTTAATAGTCTCAAATTCAGACAGTAGGAACAATAATTAAATAGAAGTAGATCTTGATACAAAAAGTTAACATAGAAGGAAATGGAAAGAAGGTAGACATTACCAATTAATGATGATAATGATTTATGTTTTGGTCAAATGACTGAAAATGCTTTTAGTGAGATTTTGGCGGCAGGTTGTATTAAATACACAGTCCAAAATGTTTTCCCTATACGAATAAAAGGTGAATATCATATTTGAAGCACAAATTTTGAATCAGAGAATCCAAAATTTTAGTGAATATGGAGATTGGGAAACTACCGTAAATATCGAGGAGCAAAACATTAGATATAAAGTGAGTTTGACACGTTAATAATACCAAATTAAACATTATCGAATACAGAAAGTAAACTTCTTCTCCTCAACAGATTTCTTCTTAGCCTCTGCTGCCATTATAATTGGAAACTTAAGTATATGGTTTGAAATAAAGCAGCCGCTGGGTTGTATTTTTCTCCTCTGTCAAGCATTTGTTTTCCAGTAAGTTGATGTGCTTGTGAAGGTATAATTTGATTGTAGATTCTTTTGAGAAGAAGGGTTAATGGTAATTGGTGAACAAGGGGAAGACCGATCGTTTGTTTCGAAAGGGTGTGACTTATTGCTGCTCTGTGGCTGGTTAAAAGTAAACTGCTTTGTGTGGTTATATTAATATTAAATTAAGGAAAATAAACGGGTGGATTTGAAAGAAAAGAATTTAAATTGGGAAAAAGCCCAAAAAAACCAGATAAAATATAAATTCCAATGCTGGCTTTAGAGGCATGCCACATCAGCGGGGCTAATGCCCTGCTTTATATAGATATATAGATAGATTAGTAGTTTACTTTAAGCAGCTATGATAGAGTATTTTTATAACTTTTAGATTATTCTCTCCGCATAAAAAAAAGTGTTCACTTAGTCTTTTTTTTTTTTTTTTTGTCAAAAAAAGTGTCCACTTATTAAAACAAGAAACAATTAACCTTATCTTCCCAGATTTGCCCTTATTAAGTGTTATGTGATCAAATCCCAATGCATATTTAATTAGGCATAGTTTAGTCAATTTACATATTTTTTTCTTAGAGTAAGTAGTTTCTTAAGAGGTGTGCAAATGGCTAAGTGGACTCTGTTTTTATCCGGAGGGAGTATCATATAGGCTTACTATTAAAGACTTATCTATTAGTGTAAGTTTATTTTGCTTAATCTGATGACATAAAAAATCTACACACTAACAATGAATAAAACTTAAAACCCCAAATTAGACATCACAACGTCAATCAAATTACTAGAAAAGGAGAAGACAGTGATGATTTTGTCACGCCCCGAATCCGGACCTGGACGTAACACGGCACTCGGTATCTGACTGCATGTGACCAAGCTAACCACATGGCTGGTTGAATCAACATGGGACATGAACTGATGCGGAATATAATTTAAAAATGAATAGTTCAAGTAAAAATATGACATCATAATAATACTGAGAATACTGTTATAAGTCATAAGTGCGGAAATAATCTAAAAACATGATAATGTAGCCAACAAGGCTAAACACAACTGACTACCCAACATGACATAACTGAACTAGTCTATGAAACCTCTGACATGAGTCTGTAATACTGGATTGTTGCCGGGACAAGGTCCCCAACATACCTAACCGTGCAACATGACATGACTACTGAAAATAAAGACAATGCCTCGAAGGAAGTGGGGCTCACTAAATAGCTGATACGATGAAGTCCTAATGAGTAGAATTTTTCGTCCTGTAAATCAATACCTACATCGTGAAATGCAGGCCCCGGGCAATAGGGACGTAAGTACACTGGAATTGTACTTGTATGTAAACCAATTGAATGAAGTAATAGCAAGTGGGGTGCTTGGGGAATGGGCAACCCAAATCAATAACATGGATACATGAAGTAATACGAAACAGAAAATGTAATTGTAAGCTTAAACTGATACATAGACATGATCATGATCTGGCATGATAAAGCTGTTACATGAGTAAATCATTTTAAGTGGAAGAGCCTTAGTATAATCGACAACATGAAATCACCACGTGAGAACGTGGAGTCTGGTACCTGGCCCGACCAGCAAAGCAATCCCATACCTTCCCAGGGGTATGAGACAGGAACATGACATGAAAGGATCCAATCAATAGTTTGAAGGTATCGTCCTAACCGAGAGGAGCGATCCTTACCCTACGTTGGTATACGTAGTTTCAGGCTGTCTGAGCCTTCTCGGTAACCTGTACTACTCCCAAAACATAAACATAGATAATAGGTGGCTTCTGAGCCCATGGTTTTCAAAACATAGTTTATAATGTAGTTTATAACATGCATATATAATATAACTTTACATGAAAATCTATAGCAATATATGTATTTACTTTCTGAGACATGAAAACATGTAAGAATCCATAGAATGGAATAATTTGAGTTCATAACTGATATCTGAGAGCTCATGGAAGAGATAACACGAGCATATATGGATTACAGACAGGTTCATGATAGTCGTAATGATATACATGAATACAATTATCTGAAACATGATTGAGCATGACAATACATATATACATAATTAACTTGTATCTGAGGTATTTCATGAATTGAGGCATGATTCTCTAACTCTGAGGAGAAATAGGGTTTTTCATGAATTAATGAGGTGTGGGGAAGAACAACGATGTCACAGGTGGATAGAAGCTCTACATACCTTATCACTCCAAAACACTGGAAGAAGAATCAAACTTTGAAGAAGAATCCTACAAACCTTCACTTGAACCTTTGAGAAAGTTTTCTTGAAAACCCTAGGTTGGTAACATAGGATATCACCTAAAATTCATGTATAATCATTAATCACCTACGAATATATAGAAGGGACTTACCTTGATGTATGAGGATGAGAAGAAGAGAGAATAGTCATTCTAGGGCTCGAGGATGTTAAGAATGAAATGAAAAAGTCAAAAAAATGAAGGTTTAAAGTTGCAGTCGGACCTGTTGTATGCCCACTTAAGGCCCATTTTACGGCCCATAAATCGTACCGTGAATTGGTAACAGTGTGTGTGATTTTTGGCCAGAATTTACAGCCAGATTTACGGCCCGTAAAAGTTTTTATGGCCCTTAAATTATGTCGTAAGTTTGCAGAACACTGTTTAGTAAAACATACATAACTTTTTGTACAGATGTCCGTTTGGGCTCTACCATATATGGATGGAAAGGTATTTCAAAGATCTATAACTTTCATGAATGAAGTTTTCCCAAATGCCTTATAGATTTTTCCGTATACTCGCTTTAATTGAGACCTTGTGCAAACTCACTTGAAAACATGTTCCGTAGAGTAGCTTCCAACTTTATTTTGTCCTAAGACTCTTCTTATGCCTTGATTAGGTTTCAAAACCCTTTATACACACCTCATATTGGTTTCATTATACCTTCATCTTACGAGTCAAACCTTGGCCTGAAAGTACGGGTGTTATAGATTTTTTCTTTTTTTCTTAAAACATGCAATATATTAGATTAAGTAAACAATCATATCATTCCGGACCTAGAAAAATACAAGATATTTCTTACAACTTGAACACGGCCCTCCCTTTTGTCTCGTAGTTTTTTTTTCTTTCTGAAGTTAGATTATTAGAGAGTAATCCCTTTGTCCTGATTTAGGTAACACTTTTTTTTTTTTTTTTAACCGGTTGTAAAAAAAATGATATCTTTCTATATTTAGTAGTAAATTTCACTTTATACTTTTCATTTTATCGGAATAATTTGTTTCTGTTGGTGAAAATACATTACAATTGAAAAATAAAATGAAGAAAATAAAGTATGTTTAGCCTGAGGCGCGATGTTTAGCCTGAGGCGCGGATATTCTGCTCTCTTTAAGGTGATTCAAGCCCACTGCAGCAAATCTTTATCGGTCCAGCAGTAATTTTCCTGACTTATTCCCTCCAGAATACAACATCCGGACAACGTCGTAGAACTCAACAAACTCTGGACAAGATGTTGAGTCCAAAGCTCCACCAAAAGAACACCTTCCCTCAACTAAATAAGTTTTCTTTTTTAACTCACTTTTTCATGCACTCTATATTTTCCTACACTTCAACACAATGTAAGACCACCACTATAATTTATAGATGAAAATTTTGTTCCTAAGAAATAATATGAAGAAAGTGGTGTAATAATGTAGGTAGACAATGGAAGAATTATGACTTAGAAGTTACAAGACATAATTAGGAAAAATAAAGGTAAATAATAATTAGAGGTTACAAGAATTTCTATAGAAAATAATGGTCATATTCTTACCACTAACGAATGTGGTTATAGAGAAATTTAAGGCCACATTCTGCCTTATGAACGTGAGAAATGAATCATCAATGGCATCTTAATAAGGCAGCAAATTAATATATTATATTATTATTAAAATGCTCCCTCTTATAGGCCAACAATCCCTCACTCATTTTGATATTAAAATAAGAGAGTTTATCAACTGAAGGGAGACTATTAAGCATAATGAAGGTGTACTCTGAATTGAACTTTTACTTAGTAAAACAGTAATATTTACTCCAGAGTCGTAGTGGTCTCAGACTTGAATTATGATTGCTTATGGGAAATAAAGTATCACTGCTTACACATAATAATTAAGGTGTTGACATGAGCTTTAATAGCCAGCACATTATGGATTTGCGCTATCCTGGTTTTATGAGTGCTTTTGAGAACAAGTTCAATTCTGATAGGAAGTGACCTACTTCCACACTCATATAGGTGAAATCTCTCGAGAGTGCTCTTGTAACTTTTGTTGTGAAAAATTGAGTTTAATATCTCAAAAAGTTTTTTTTTTTAATGGCTCCATTTACTATTTCAACAGATTCTTCTTTCTTTAATAGGTATAATTACGAGCTATTATATTAATGTATTTTAACGTTAGTTTGTATTGTCTTGTAACAGACAAGTTAATTGGTCTCTTGAATTGTCATTATGACATTCAATATCGTGTAACAATTGCTATATTGTATACATTTTGAGCTACCTAATGGCTTGCAACACATATTTTCACCTATATATATTTAGTTCTTTTTCTATGGAAATGAGATAATATATGAAAGAAAACTCTTCTTCTCTTGATTTTATATTGTTGGGTTCTCTTTATGAAATCTTTGTTAGTTTTACGGCTCCTAGTTTTGTACTAGAAGAGCTTGTTAAATCCTGGGAGATATATCCATACCGGGTGAAATATCATTAAGGACAGTGTCTTCGAACATGCCTCAAGCTTTCAAGAATTCCGTACAATGGTCGTGATCAAGTATTTTCCGTAAGATTTCCAACAATCTTAAGGATATTTATACTTTATTCTTACGGAACATAGAAAGAGAATAACTTAGTGCAAATTATCTAAGTTAGGATTCAACAAGCTCTTTTAGTACAAAACTTGTGCGGGAAAATAAGCTATCATATATCCCTAAATGTAGAAGAGGATTCTAGAGAAATGATAATCCCGCTAAGTCTAAAATATATTTGACTAATCGGATGACATAATTATTTTGGTTGTTTCTCAAGCGAATCTGGCTAGTATGAGTGACTGGGTGATAGGCTTTGTGCAACTAGGCATATTTGTGTAAATATTTGTGGCTTACACTCAAGTCATTGGAGGAGAAGAATTTATTTGTCTTGGTGATTCAAGAATTACTCAAATTCTTGGATAAGAAAAGTTCTTCTCAAGCTCAAATCTAAAAAAATATTGACTTTAACTGAGATGTTGCGTGTTCCTAATATTTGAACCAATTTGGTTGATGTGGTAATTCGTAGAAAATATTGGAGTAAAAATTTCTTTTGAGAATGCTATGATGTTTTTAACTAAGAATAATATTTTTGTCATAAATTTATTTTAACCATGATGTAGTTGTGCTAAATGTTATAGATATGTATGAAAATGCTAGTAACTTTTCTTTGAACTTGTGCACCCGATAATCTTTGAAAATAAGCTATTTTATATGCTTGTTAGATACAAAACTAGAGTACCTTATAAGAAATTAAAAACCTTATGAACTATGGAAATGTTATTCCCCTTATTCTGAAATATTTGAAAGTGTGGGGTGGCTTACTAAGGTTATGTTATATGATTTTGAAAGGAAAAAAAAGAGATTTAATATTTTGGTGAAGCTATATTATTAGCTTGTTATTTATAAGGTGAAATGTCGTATGAGAAATTTGTAATACCTCTTATGAGTTATGAAAATATTATTCCCTTATCATAGAATTTTTGGAAATGTGGGGGTTACGATGTTTTATGAGTTATGAAAAATATTATTTTCCTGTCTTAAATTTTTTGAAAATGTGGGGATCACGATGTCTTACTAAAGTTATGTTTAGAGAACTTTTTGAAAAAAAAAATGCTAATATGTGGTAGTGTTGTTCGAAATGCTTTTGAAAATAATGTTTGATAAGAAGCAAATGATGGTAAAGTGTTTGGTGAATTAATATTTATTGTACTAGATGGGTACAATGATGTTAAGTGGATTTATGGTTTGTGGAGGTGTAATAATATGAAAATCAGCTAAGTAGACCATAATGAAATCTGAGTTTATGGTTTGGAGTTGGCTAGTAATGAGGCTAAGATACTTCTTAGTAAGTATTGAAGTTGGGATAAAACCAACGTGTTAGTATATTGTGGTTGCCGAGCAGCATTAGCTGTAGTGAATAAATAAATTTTTCAATGGCAATTAAAAACATCCGTTTAAGACATAAAGTGATAAAACAAAGCTGTTGTGAGATGGAATTATTTCCACGAATTATGTGATGTCTGAGGTGAATTTGGCCGATTCACAAGACTAAAAGAAACATCGAGGGGAATGAGACTTTCGTCAATTGAGAAGATCAATAATGATGGTAACCCAACCTATGTGATTGGAGATCCTATGAATTAGGTTCATATGGGTAATAACAAGTCATTAGTTGATAAAGTATGCACTATTAATATTAATTATGTCTCTCCTATGGTTTGTGAATATAGTACACTTCTGCAAGGCAAAGTGAGGCTGAGTTATAAACTCTTAATCCATTATCATATCCTTTATAGGTTGGTGTATTGCTCTACAGAGTACACTTGATGGGTGGACCTATATGAGTGTGGAGTGATGCCGCTCCTATGGAATTCTGAAAAGTTTCTAGAACACTTATGAACACCAGGACACGTGCATAGCCTCTTAGCGCAAAACCGCGATAACGACAAAGATTGTGAGAGTATGATGTGATAGAATAAGACAATGGGCTTTGTAACCTTCCGTAAATTCAGGTTAGGTGTGAATGTGAAAAACTAGTATAAAGATGATATTTTAGTTATGTTAATCCATTCGGGATGAATTTGGGTGATAAGCAGTCGTTTTGAAATCAAACGAAATAGTGAAGTTCGTAAGAGTTCTCAAACTCGTCTAAATTGCAAAGAGGTCTGACTTCTAAGATAGTTTAGTGAAAATTCGTTGGAAATTTGGGAAAACTTTCTTCGTAGATCTTTGAAATACCTTTCCAACGGTAGGCCGCCCAGCTCCAACGGATCTCTATGCTAGGAGTTATTCCCATTTTACTGAACATCGTCTGTGTAGTGTAAAAATTAGGCATGTGCGGCGCCCCATGCCAAATTTTTAGGAAACTCAAAATTTTGACGCCGTCAAAATAGACATACCGTGCGCTTTGCCCTGGGCGACGCACCAGGTGGCGGACCAGGCCATTTTATGCCTGAAGCGATTTTTCCGGAATTTTATAAAATCCTAACTTCGTTATATTCATTCCCACTTCGTTTTGGCCGACTTTTTGAGAGGAAACAACCCTAGGGTTTCCCCAAAATATATAAGGTAAGTTCTTGATCAATTCCCATCATTACTTCATCAATCTAATATCAAATTAACCTTGGTTCATCTCTCCAAACCCTAGATTCTTGAAAACTCAAGAGAGGAGAATAATGGGCGTGTAGAAATTCATCTAAAAGGTATGAACTTTGGTTTCCCTTATTTAATTAATGACTTTTAGGCTAGTATAGATTATACTACGCGATTGGAATCCACTAATGATTCACGTGAGGTTCAAGAACATGTTTGTAGGCTTAGAAAGCCCTAGTTTTCGAAACGTAAAGAAAGTTCGTAGAAACGAATAAAGCTTTAATCTTTCTCATCTAAATCTATTGTAGATTGATTGTTGAACCTTGGGAATTTCATTTTTCTAGCTTTTAGCGGGATTTGAGGTATGTCTCTTTTGAAAATCTTATTTTGGATGTATGTCTCTTTTAAAAATCTTATTTTGGATGTATGTCTCTTTTGAAAACCTTCTTTGATATATGTCTCTTTTGAAAACCTCCTTTGATGTATGTCTCTTTTGAAAACCTCCTTTGATGTATGTCTCTTCCGAAAACCTCCTTTGGACGTATGTCTCTTTTAACAAAATTCTTTTGACTATGAAGGTGATTTGTATGTCTCTTTTTGAACATACTCTTTTGAAATAATTTGTGTGACTTTGGTTGTGGTTTGTGTGCGTGAGGGACAAGCTCACATTAAACCTTGTTTGTACTATATTATATATACGTATTCATGCTTGTTTTCCTCTCTAAGGGATGATTAAAGATTGAGACATAAAGTTTTGGTAATTAAACTCGAATTACCCTTAAGGGATGTTTAACCTTGAGATTTGGAAAGCTTGATCTATAAATGGATTGTGTTGAACGTGAAACTTGTTTAAAGAAGTGAGTCTATTTTTCTAAAACTCAAATGAATTGATGTACCTCTACAATGGGAAGATGAACCCATAAGGAATAATTTGGCTATCATGATATGACTTGGGATTCGGCTTCTATGCCATGATTGATGATTCGGCTAATATGCTATGATTTGTATCTTGTTTGTGTTTGGGCCTGTATGGGCAAGCTGTGCTTGTCCAGAGGATAATTAGCCGTTATGGATCCTAACGTATCGATATGAGTATTGTTGTGTCAGTCCAGAGGATGATTGACCTCTATTGCTTCCTAGCCCGGAGTATCTATTGCTGTGTCAGTCCAGAGGACGATTAACCTCTAAGGTGTATAGCCCGGTGCATCTATTGTTGTGTCAGTCCAGAGGACGATTGATCTCCGAGGAGTATAGCTCGGTGCATCTATTGATGTGCTGGTCCAGAGGACGATTAGCCTCCGTGGGTTCCTAGCCCGGAGTATCGATTGTTTGAATTGCCTGTGAGTGGCTTGTTTTGTATCTTGGTTGCCTGTGAGTAGCTTATTTCGTATCTTGGTTGCCTGTGAGTGGCTTGTTTCGTATCATTATTGCCTGTGAGTGGCTTATTGATGATAATGAACTTGTTCGCCTATGAGTGGCTTGTTGATGATATTGGTCTCGAATGGAAAAGACTCAAATGGTAATAAATGGTATACTGAATCGGAAAAGATATATACTTGTCTTAATGGTTTTCTATTGATGATTTTGAGTTGTAGGATTGATCTCGTCTTTGATTTCAGATTATTCTATTGGAACTGTTTTCACTAATCATTATTGTATTATTTTGCTATATTACTTGTTGTCCCCGAGGCACTCACTGAGTACTCAGTACTCAGGCATGCCATTGTTGCTTTGATGGTTGTTGACACCCAATTTTGTCCCTCCTTTATTCTAATTTATTTCTTCGGGATTTTAAATTTATTAACAAGCTAAGTATTTTATTTTCACTACTATTTCTACTATTATTGATATCGTCACTTTCATCTTCACTATTTTACTATCAACATTACTGTCATTACTTTATCACAATTTTAAATGGTTCGTCGTCATTTCATTTTAGAATTTGTACTCGTTAAATTAATTTTTACTTTATTAAATCTTTTACTTTCTACATACTAATTATTATTTGTCTTCGCGTAATATATATTGTATTAGTTACTAGTCATTAAATTAGAAGCCCGGGGATAATTAAAACGAGAGAGGAAGAGATTCATGATTTGCAACCCAATTCGTCAAAATTGAGCCCAAACGGACCAGCCCACATTTTCGGACCAACACTGGCAGCCCAATATAATTCAAGCCCATTTGAACAATTTTCCCTAAGACCTAATCCTTTCCCTCACCAGACGCACCATCATTTTATCTCTTTCCTTCCATTTTCAGCAAAGAACAAAAGTTTCATCAATCATGGACAGAAGTTGCCCACTCCATTTTCGTGCTATGGTTTTGTCTCTACCTCACTTTGCTCATCTCAGTCACGTGAAGGCTATCAAGACTGTCCAAAAGCCCTCAACGTTCGGATTCAAAGTTTTGTTTTCACTAAATATGCAAAAATCGAGTTCAAAAATCCCGCCCAAATTGAAACCCTAGGCTTTGATTTACACCTATAAATATCACTCTTACTCCTCAGCCGAAAGAGGGATTTTTTGGGGAGCAGCTCGAACACCCACAAAAATACCACTATGCATAATTAGAATTAGATAGGATTTATGCTACTATCCTCTTTTCTTCGAAAATTCTTGCATTTTTTCTTTACCATTTTGCGGATTCATTCGGTTCGGGGTCTGAAACCGTTCATAACGAGAAAGTTAGATTCGAGGCCGACACCCCGTTCACTGCACCAACAAAAGGTTAGTGCATTGTCTTTTACTTCGAATCTAAAATTCATGATGTATTCATGTTCTGTTATGTGTGTTGAGACTGTCGATTTTCTTTAGATTTTATATGTTAGATATCGAAAAAGTTAAATGTCTGCTTACTGGTTAATGATGATATTTGAACACAAAATATGAATCGGTACTTAAGAGCTTAATTTAGACGGTCGATGACATTTAGATTATGGTATCTGATCTGTTTATGATTAAGTTAGTTATCAATTTTATTACTTGTATCTCTTGTCGAGTCCATGAGAGTATGGTTATCATATTAGCGTAAGTTTCCCTTTCATGTTCTTTTCTTACATATTTGTTTAGAACCTAGATTAACTAAGTTAAGGTTTAAATTTCCTTTGTCAATCTGCTCTTTGAGTTTTTAATATGTCTTGTTTGATGAATCTAATTAGTTAATTCTACTTTGGCTAAACGATAAGTTGAATAAAACAGGATAACTTATTAGTAGTCGTTATAATATGGGGGTATCATTTATAGCTTAATGGTCAACCGAAACATGACTACTATTTTGTTTTGTGAAGTTGAAATCCTGTTTCTCGTTATGTTTGAATCATGTTTGTCGGAGTTTTATGAAGAAGCTCTGATTTATATGTTTGTATTTCTGGATGTGTTAAAAATCAGATTCTTTGGTTTAAGTTTAAGGTCACATTTCATGGCTGCATATCATACAAAATATCAGGCATAGACGTTCGATAAAATGCTCGGGAGAGTTCCATTTGTTCCAAAACATTTACCTTGTGTGTTCTAGACTCCAAGCTTTGGGAGATCATGTCATATTCTGGTTGTTTATCACACTCTCTGCCATGTGGTGGAACAGCTTAGCCTTTTGTTAAATTCTGCTAGACTTAAAACTTGATGTGGATAACTCCTGTAAATTTATCTAGACATAATCTGTTTGAACTGATTTCTTACTATGACAAGTCGACTACTATGATCTAGAATTAGATATGCTATTTAGAGAAATTGTAGTAATTAACACATGGTCAATTAACGAATATGGAACTTGTTTGGATATAGTAACAGTGGAATATTGATCCCTGCTCACTCTCTTTTTCCATTTTCCTTGAAAGTCATACCTACGAAGTGTGTTTCGCGTAGTTTTTAATCTCTGCAAACCCCGCTCATTGTTTCCAAGTATATGAAATATTCTAGTTTGTGTAGAAGGTACCGATAATGAGAATCTAGACTATTTTTTTTAAAAAAAAAAAAAACAACGTACATGATTCATTAACATAGAGAAAGCGTGTGGCAGTGTCAAATAAAGTCTTGAGTGTCTACTGGAGAAAAAATGAAGCTATACCAAAGATATGTATGCAAAGCTGTTACAAGTGTGTGAACACTAACGACTAAGTAGTTTCCTGTAACCACTAGTTTATCCTACAGATGGTTAAACTGGGTAGACGACATTGGATGATTTCGGCTGAGTCATATATACAACTTTTACATTATTTGACACCAACTTGGTGCTTACTAATGAAAATTTTGATTTATCAACGAGAAAAGTAAGACCTTGCAGTTTCTCTGGTGTTAGTATGAAGGTTTAACTCATGCTCTGTTACATATGCTCCAAGTAAAAAAAAAATATACCACCAATTCCGGCCCAATCATATTTTGGCCAGAATCTAAGCATAGATTATGTTGATGCAAAGTTAATCTGGTATGGATTTTGGGCAACCTGAAAACTTTTCTTCTGTCAAATCAATGGTTCAGATATCTTTGTTATACCTTATGTAAGAGTAATCAGCGACCAAACAACCAAGATTGTAACTTTGATAGGTTTTTTTTTAAAAAAAGAAAAAAAAAATCTTTCAGTTAGTAAATGGTTAGCTAGTGTCTTTGTTGTTTTGATTAGTGTCATATGTATAAGTACTGATTTTTATTTTTTATTTTTTATCATAAGTCCACTATTCGGGTAGCTTTAACTGTCTTCTTTACCCTCCATAATTGCTTTAGTCCGATTTGCATTTCTAATCCTTTTCTTTCTCTTCTTCGTTTTGCATGACATACCGGAGCCGAAGAGTTTCACTCTGAGACTCAACGACGCCGCTTATGGAGTCCACGCATCAAAATGTCTACGCTCTTACTTTTGCTTGAGAGGAAAATCACAGGATGTCTTTACCTTTTGTGAAAGGCGAAAATGGCTTTTTAGCATTTTATATCATTTTTGCTTACTCATTAGTGTGTTCAAAATCTCATGTTTAGCTAATTTTTATTGGTATTTTTGTGTGACCAACCTCTATTTGTGACTGCCTTTCGAGACCTAAGTCGCTACAATTTACAGTCAAGCTTCATTTAAGGTTTTGCTTTAGATATTAATAGACTACCTCCTCTTTTACATAGAACATGACATTTAAATAAAAAAAAGAAGTTGAGCAGGTAATTAGTCAACTACGTATTCTGTAAACTTTATTCTTTAAGTTGAAGTTTGATTGAATGATTACACCGAAAGAATGTATTTTATAAATCAGTCTTCATTTTTACTAACAAAATCAGTCTTTCTTCAAATATAAATGTTTTTCTTTTTTTCAAGTCATCAACTTCAGATATAAATGGTTTTTTCAGGTCACCAACTTGAGACCGTATTTGGTTTAATAGACAAGAAGCTTTTGTGTTTATAAAATCATTTTAGTACTATCCGGTTTTATCAAAAATGGATTTTCACAATAAAAACATCAATTTGATATACATATTTTTACTTAATACATAGCCTAATTAAATATAAGTTCCGTCGGTTAACCATCGTTAATGGATCTTAAAGGAAACTTAATACCTTTCCTTTAGATTAATTGAACCCTTACCTAGAATTTCATAAGTTTCGTAGAGTTTAAAATGGAGTTAACTTTAGAAAATAACTTTAATGAACTTTAGGTGTCCTAATTCACCGTAAATAATTAGGTGACGACTCTTAACTTTAATTAACCCCGAAATTACCCGGATGTTGTAAACTATTTTGACCCCGGTTAAAATAGGGTATAACAATGGTATGTTAGGTAACGAAGAAGAGCAAGTACAGACAGATCTCGCGGGTTAGGAGTACTTGCTGCTTTCCAGATTATTGGTGAGCCCACACATTTGTTCGTGGGTTTTCATTGAGTCAATTATTACTCCTTAGTAGTTTCGGGCTTTGTCTTGAGTTAGTTTATTTTTCTTAGAAGCTCCATAAACAAGTGTCATACTGTGGGTAGATGTTGAAGTCTCCTATGACTTTTTGAGGCGTTTGCCACATTCATAGGTATTCATTTATGTTAGACTTCCGCTGATTTTGTTTCATAATTGTTATCTTAAATTTTATTTAGTTATTTATCACTTGTTTAATTAAAAAATGAATTATTTTCGAAAAAGGACTTGACGTTATTGATTTATAAGGTTCTTCCGATGTTGTTCATGACGTCGAACGCCGGTCACGTCTAGGGTGAATTTTGGGCCGTGACATGCTTACAACAGAATTCTTGATTCATAGAAGTTTTACACTTCACCAATTGTTATGTAAATTTAATCTTGTTTTATCTAGGTCTGGTTCATAGTCTACGAGACACCATATTCGACGCATTATACTCATATGTGAAAACTCAGCAAAACGTCTTATTATTCTATTCCTTTTATTCTTTTTGAGATAGTGAGGGATTGTTGTGAAAAATTGAGTTTACTATCTCAAAAAGAATTTTTTTTTTTTTAATGGCTCCATTTACTATTTCAATAGATTCTTCTTTCTTTAATAGGTATAATTACGATCTATTATATTAATGTATTTTAACGTTAGTTTGTGTTGTCTTGTAACAGACAAGTTAATTGGTCTCTTGAATTGTCATTATGAAATTCAATATGGTGTAACAATTGCTATATTGTATACGTTTTGAGCTACCTAATGGCTTGCAACACATATTTTCACCTATATATATTTAGTTCTTTTTCTATGGAAATGAGATAATATATGAAAGAAAACTCTTCTTCTCTTGATTTTATATTGTTGGGTTCTCTTTATGAAATCTTTGTTAGTTTCTGGCTCCTAATTTTGTACTAGAAGAGCTTGTTAAATCTTGGGAATACATCCATACCAGGTAAAATATCCTAAAGGACAGTGTCTTCGGACATGCGTCAAGCTTTCAAGAATTCCGTACAATGGTAGTGATCAAGTATTTTCCGTAAGATTTTCATTAAGAGTTAATAGACTTAACCTCCACAAATCGTTACAGAACAAATGCACTCACACAACAGGGATGGAATACAATTCATTTTTCCCATTGAACCTAGCTATAGGATCTCTAGTGCTCAGGTTGGTTTTCATCATATATGACTCATGAATTTATGGGCGTCAATCCCATCCCCCTCGATGTACTCTCGACCCTTTCTCCTGCCAAAGCCTTGGTTAGGGGATCTGTGAGATTATCACAAGATTTTACATATTCAACGTTAATGGTACCACTTGTCAAATATAATCTCACAATACTGTGTTTCTCCTTATAGGATTGTATTTACCGTTGTAATAACGGTTTTGAACTCTACCTATTGCAGCAGTGCTATCACAATTAATTAAAATAGGAGTAATTGATTTTTCAAAAATAAGGTACTTGAAATAATAAATCTCTCAACCAATTTGCTTCTTCACTAGTTGATGAAGCTAAAGCAATTAGTTCAGCCTCCATGGTAGAGTTAGCAATAATAGTTTTTTTTTTTTTTTTTTAATTTCCAACAAATAGGACTACCTCCCAAAAGTAAAAATATGGCCAGTAGTAGAACAGGAATCACCACATAAAGTGTTCCAATCTGCATCAGAAAAGCCTTTAAGTACAATAGCATATTTTTTTATAAAAACAAGCCATAACCTTTCGTACAGCTAAATATCTTCAGATTGAGCCTCAGATATCTCGCTCTCTTTATACGACTAGAAGGCCTAGAATTTTTTGAATTTTTTGCTCTGTAACTAGAATTATAATTGAAAACACAATTACAGTTGAAAAATAAAATGAAGAAAATTAAGTATCTTCAGGCTGAGGCGCATATATCTCGCGCTCTCTTTAAGGAAATTCAAGCCTACTGCAGCGAATCTTTATCGGTCCAGCAGTAATATTCCTGACTTGTCCTCTCTAGGATATAACAGCCCGACAACGTTGTATAACTCGACAAACTCTGGACAAGATGTTGAATCCAAAGTTTCACCAAAAGAACACCTTGCTTCAACTAAATAAGTTCTCTTTTTTAACTCACTTTTTCATGCACTCTATATTTTTCTACACTTCAACACAAGAATGACAAGATAAGCCCACCACTGTATATAGGTGAAAATTCTTCTTTGTAATGAATATGAAGAAAGTTGGGTAATAATGTAGGTAGATAATAGAAGAATTATGACTTAAAAATTACAAGACATAAAGAGGAATAATGTGGGTAAAAAATAATTAGAGGTTACAAGAATTTCTATAGAAAATAATGGCCATATTTTCCTACCACTAACGAATGTGGTTATAGAGAAATTTAAGGCAACATTCTGCCTTATAAAGGTGGGAAATGAAGCATCAAAGGTATCTTAATAAGGCAGCAAATTAATATATTGTTTTATTATTAAAATGCTCCCTCCCATAAATCTACAGTTTCCACCAAAAACCATCAATAAATTAACAGAGGGAGTAACATACATCTATATATATGATGATGAACTTAGCTTTGAAAAAGAAACTCTCTTGGATAAGAAAATTTGATGGCAAAGACAGGGCTGTTTTATTTGTTTTTTAGTTCTTGTTGTAGCAGAGCTTTGTTCACAGTAGCTGGTTCACCGGTGAAGTTTCTTCCAGGATTTCAAGGACCATTTCCTTTTGAACTTGAAGCTGGGTGAGAAACAGGAAATACTAATTATTAGGCCCTTCACGACAAAAAAAATCTCTATTTTCCCACTGATTTTTCACTGAAAAATGTTTAGTGAATATTTCTCATTGAATGTCGGTGGAAAAAATCTAATTAGTAGTGTTTTCACACGGAAAAATTAGAAAGTTTTCCACTGTTTTAGCGGGAACCTGTTTCTCACCATGCATTTTCCCAGTGAGCTGGTTTGGTGAGAATAAGGTGGGAAATTCATATTCTATAGTACAAATTTCCCGCCGAAAGTCGGTGGAATTTTTTTTTATTTCCTGTAGTGATTTTAGTTTCTTCAACATGTTTGCAGTTTCCTTTGTGAGAATAACACTACATGTTATTATGTTTAGCTTTTGAAATTACTAATTGGATTATAATTGTGTTTCCAGCTGTGTTGGAGTAGGTGATTCGGGAGATGTACAACTATATTTTATAAAGTCAGGAGTCAAATACAGAATCAGACCCTCTTATATAGAATCACTTGATGCTGATAATTAATAATATGCATTTTGTGATTTGTCTCTTAACATATATAAAGTTTGACTGATCATAATTTACCCTGATTGATTTTCATGGGCACCCATCACTAATGCATATTACTAGTTGTCAGCATCAAGTTTTTCGATATCCCGAAGGCATGCAGTGATTTAATTAGGTTTCATCCAAACTTAGTATTCTGGCTTAAATTTTTCCTATGTACTAAAAGTTCTATATACTTTTTCCGTCTCAATTTAAATGTCTTACTTTTCTTTTTAGTTTGTCCCAACAAAGAATGTCTCTTTTACATTTAGTAAGTTGACAATTCAAACATGCCACATGACAAGATTATAATCACAAGATTCAAAAGACATTTTAGTACATTATACACATCTTTAATTTAGGACCACAAGATTCAAAAGTCTCTTTATTTCTTAAACTCCGTGCCTAGTCAAACTAAGACACTTAAATTGGGACGGAAAGAGTAGTAAATTTAATGAAAAGAGTTAACTTATGTCACATTTTTTGATGCACAATTAATTTCATTTAATGGCACGTTAATCATGTCTAGTTGTTAAATCTTCATAATCATTAAAAAAAATTAGTCACATAATTGAATAATTTTTAAGGAACAAATTATGTATGAGGAATAAAGCTTGGAAGGAGAGTTAGCAAATACAAAGGAACAAATGATTCGATATTTACTAAAGAAGTAAAACTTTGGAGGTTTAAAACAAATAAGTGGTGTCTCGGTACAGAAAAAATATTTTTCAATTTTCTCATATTTGGTTAGTCAGAATTTTTGGAAAATATTTTCTCTAGGAAAATAAGTTCCTTAAAAATGAGGAAATGACTTCCCTAGTGGACGTAGGAAAATCAAGTTCCACAAGTGGCCTGGCATTCCACATTCATTGTGTCCTCTCGCGCCGTCCAATATAACTCATCTTCACCCCGACCCTTGTAGCCACCATCCCACCATCCACCACCCTGGACACCCACACGAATCTTTCATAAGACTTGTCTAGATTATATACTAATGATTTTAGGATAATATTGTTTACTTACGTACCAAACACAAAAAAATAAGTAAGAAATACATATTTTTTTTTATACATATTTTAAAATAATATTTTTCATGAAAAATATTTTCTTTCATACGAATATGGGGTACTAACTAATAGACCTGATAAATGCTCTGATTGGAAATGAAACTGTGACTCTAAACTTGCATAAATTTATATATAATGACAGAATGTAAAAGGTACTTCCTCGGTTTCTTTTACTTGTCTCTTGTTGAATTGACATTTCTTAAGAAATTACTTATTAGGAGTAAAACATTTCTAAATTACCCTTATTAATTATGTTTTGAAATTTTTTGTTTAACTATTAATACTCTATGTAGTTACTTAATGATAAGGATAATATAAGAAGAAATCAATAAATCTTTCGTCATTTGCTAAAATAAATAAGTAAAATAAAATTATCTTTAATATAAGGAACAAGAAAAAGCAAAAAGTAATTCCACGGTTTGCCCTTCAAATGGACTGGTATTTGATTTTTTCCCTTCAAAATCGAACTTATGCCTAGCTAGATATAAGTTCTTTAAGGACGCTGGCATAACTTGTGGATATTATGATACATAATTGCCCTGCATAAGTTTAATTTTGAAGGAGAAGGCAAAAGCTAAAACCAGCACACAGCAGGGGTAAAAGTGCAAATGACCCAAAAAGTAATCTAATAAGCGATAAAAGAGATCCCCAAAAATTTACTACTACTGCTATGCCTAAGTGGGAAGATGAATAATAAGGTCAAAAATAAAAACTACTGTATGTAGAAAAAAGCACTGCCACATGTAGCAGCCTTGTGGGATCAAACCCATATGTGAGGATGACGAAAAGCATGGATCGGCTCTTATGTTAAGTAGTAATATAATTTTAACTATTGGGATTTTAATAGGAGATAAAAAATACTTATAAGTTCTGGTAAATTTAAAGGATTTAATATGCACAAAGGTATATTCATAGGTCAAATTTACACCTACTTTCAAACTTAAGAGACCATCTATGTCATTTCCTAGTATTTTTATGAGTGAATTACTCTGTGGGATAATAGGTAAAATATGAGGGATTTTATTAGAATAAACCAAATAAAAAGTTCTTAACTTGGATGACCATCTAAGAAATTAAATTTTTATTCATTTCTTATTTCAAGGGAAAAAGGGATTTAGAGACTCATAGTAGAATATAATTAAGGGGAAATTTTAATAATGTACAATTCAGCATAATAAATTACATCCACGTAGCCATAGTTTTAAATTACATTCGCATAGCCATTTTTCACGGTATACAACAATCAGAGGCGTATCTAGCCTATAAGGTTGGGGTTCAACTGAACCCCAAACTTTCGACGCGGAATCTAAATTTATGTGTAAAAAATTATTAAAATTACAATAAATAGTAGATATGAACCCTAACTTTATAAATACAATGGGTTCAATGCTAAAAATCTTAAGATTGAACCCATAAAATTTAAATCCTGGATCCGCCTTTGACAACAATATACAAAATATACAACTTTATAAACCTACTGTAGACAATGTATCAACCTTGTATAAAAGTGTATAATAATGTATAAGAGGTATTTATACATACGTTTACGCTGGTATACAAGAGGTGTTTATACATAAGACGTGTTTATACACACTTTTACATTGTATAAAATTGTATAATAATAGATATCCAGCAAAGATCTGGTGGTACAGGGGATGCGATGAATAAGACGAACCTCTCCGATGGAGATCTGGTGCGAATCCAGTGGTACAAGGGAGAGGATGAAGGAGATGACCTCACCGGTGGAGTTCCGGTGTAGATCCAGTCGTATAGCGAAGAGGATGAAGGAGATTACCTCTCCGGTAGAGATCCGGTGTAGATACGTCATACAACGAAGAGGATGAAGGAGATGACCTCTCCGCCGGCTACAACGGGTAAAAAAATAATTGGCTAAACCGGGTAATTATTTTACCCAAATTGGTATAGAGCGTAAAAAATCCCTAAAATTAATGTCAAGGTTCAGTTGTTAGTAGTGCAATTATGAAAATTTATCAATTCAACGATATGGCCTGAAGGTCGATTGCTATGAAGATTTATTTATTATCAAACTTAATTTGATGGTATAAAAAGTCTATGCACATGAATGAACAAAAAAACTTTCCACATTAGACATCACAACGTCAATAGATTACTAGGAAAAAAAGAAGCAATGATGATGACACGATACATTTTCATTGGAAGAGAAGAAAGAAAGAGTGAAAAAATAACAAGATTCTCAAGGACGAAAGAAAACAATCATATCATAATGCATCATTGGCCTAGAAAGTAAAAAAACAAACTCAATTTTTTCTTAAAATATTGGTAATCAACTTGAACACGTATCCCTTTCATCTCGTAGCTTTTTTTTTTTTTTCTAGACAAGACAAGTTAGACTCTTAGGGGTCCTTTGGTACGAAGACAAGTAATACAGACATTAATAATGCAGAAATTAATAATGCAGAAATTATTTATTATCAAGTGTTTGATTTATTGCATTAAAAATTAAATATACAATGTATAATTTAAGCTTATGTTTGATTTACAACTACATAAATTTTTTTTACAATTATACCCTTGAATATTTATGGGATTTTCTATTTCATGTAATTGGAAAAAGGGTTTGAGGGGTAGTTTAGTCATTTTAGGGGTCTTATTCAGGTATAGTTAAACCTGGTATAAGTAATCCCCTTGGTTTCCACGGTATTAGATAAGCCCCCTTATGGTGTATGAGTAATCCATGTATTAGGTATGATTAAATTGAATTGAGTAACCAAATATTGTATCGGATGGCCTAAATTTTAATACAAAGACTATTTTAATTAGTACAACCTACCAAACGATCCCTTAGGAAGTAGCTCTTTCCTTTTTTTTTTTTTTTTAATCGATCTTAAAAATAATTGACATCTTTTATATTTAGCAGTAATATTTAAAATTTTCAATTTACCCTTATTGAGTTGACTAGTCTGAGCCTGGGCCCAATTGCTGAAAAGTTGCTTCGAGTAATTTGAGCTGGTTGCAGTGATCAGTTATATTACGTAAACAGCTTTAGACAAAGCTCTAGCTAGATGCAAGTCTAGAAAAATATAGTAACAATTTAGTGATACTTGAGATAAAATATAGGAAAATTTACTTGTCATAACTACTTCTAAGACCTATTTATGAATAATAACTACCTTTGATTTTATTTATTGTTCATAGCTAAAATATTTTCTTAAATTACACATCATAACTAGTGTCCTGTATTTCACAAGTTTCTCTTTTAAATTAGTTTTCTCTCACCTCTCAAATTTATTTCTCCCTCACCCTTCTCTTTCTCTCTCTCTCTCTCCCTCTCGCCCCCGAGATCCGTCGTATCTATTTCCCTTGCTCGATTCCTTCAAATATGTCAAGTTACTTCATCGGGAAAATTGTTCAAGATTGTGACAAAGGGAAGTGTCGAATGACAAGAACTAGTAACAGAACTCTTCTTGATGGCATAGAGCACATAATCTCTGCAATCCTCGTCGAATTTCTGAAGAATAACACTAGAGAGCTCGTACCCCTTCTCGATTTAGTTATGGAGGCAACTCTTCACTGTTGATGTTGCTATAAATCAGATTCCTTTGAAACTTTTAAGTTTCTCTGATTTATAAATCTCGAAGAAAAGGAGTGACGTTTTGGTTTGTTCTTTACTTTTTCGACACCGCCACTTCTTCTCCGCGGTGGCGGCGGTGGTTCACCTATGGTTAAACGCATATCCACCTCCGATGAGAGTTGTGGAGCTTCATGCTCACCAAGTGTTTGATAAAATGCTTCAAGATATTTCGGATATTTCGTTGTATTTCAATGTATTTCTAATTTATGAAACAATTTTCTCGATATATTTCATTGTATTCCATTGTATATATGCATACTACAATTTTATATTTCTTAAACAATCAACTATATTTTATTGTATTCCAAAGGTATATTTTTACGTATTTGGAAGTATTTCTAAAAGTTTGGAATGGAGTAATTTGGAGAGAGAAACGTGGGTTATTATGGAACTTCAACAGTTAACATGGTTGATTTAATTTGATTTACCATTTAAAATGAAAAAAGAGAATCTGTTCCATATATACAGCCTATTTTGACTCTGCCAGATTTTATATTTCAGTGTATTTCAAAAATGCGAACTCACCAACTTTGTATTTCGTGTATTTTCCTGTATTTCAAAAACGCGAAATACAACAGAAATATAACAAAAACTAGCTACGATTTGTAAATATAGAAAAGTAGCTATAAATTGTTAGAAGCTGTTAAAAGGTAGTTGTTTATGTAAGTTTCCCTAAAATATATACCTCAGCAGAACTAAAACGTAGAAGACTATTTAATCTTGTAAACGTATATAAACGTACTTCTCTATCCATTTTCAATATTTGTCCAATAAATGATATTCCCTTTATTTTAAGTGGTCTTAAATTAAAAATATTTGTAATGTATATAATGTAATATATTGAATTATAGAGTTATTAAATATAAAAAGTGATATATTTAAACAAACCAAGAAGAAAAATAAGATAGGTTTATAGAAAATGATGGAATACTTTATTCTCACCCCAATATTTTTTCTCTTAATTTTTTGGGAAAGCAGTCTCTGCAACAAAAAATGTTGCACCCATTTTTTTTTTAATTTTTTTTTTTGGTGATCTTGCTAAGTGCAAGAAAATATATTTTTAACATTTTCTCCTTTTTATTTCACTACAAATATAAGAAGCATATTTGGTCATTTAGAACGTTTTATGATCAAATTCTCATAAATTTCATGTATTTTTGTTATATTAAAGCAATTTCTATCAATCCAATAGATCAATTAAGATACTATATTTATAATATACTAGTCTCTATAAACGTGCAGTTACACGTTATTCTCAGACAATCTCAATCATAATAAGAAATATTAGATAGTATTATTTTTAATTATATACATTTATTTTATGAGTTACTCCTCCACCATGTGGTGATTCGTGAGAGTCGATTATATATGTATTTTCCTTCCCCCTAATACAAATAAATAAATAAAAGGAAACAATAATTTAGGGCTAGTCGGTTGACCAATGTTACTCCCTCCGTTTTAATTTATGAACCTTTTTATGTGAGACAAACTTTATATCTTTAACCGTAAATTTTGACATAAAATTTTCAAGTTTATAAAGATAAAATTTAAATATTTAGAGTAAAAAGTAAACTGATTATAATTCAAACTTTAAAAAAATATAAGAAAAACGCGTCAAATTTTGACATAAAATTTTCTATTTAATTGAATTAAAAAACTTTTCATATAAATCCATAAAATTCTAAATATTTAGAAATACTACTACGGGATAATACTCAAAATACCCCCAACGTTTGACCAAAAACACACCTAACCTTTCGTATTACCCCCTATAAGTCATGATAATTTATAATTCAAACAAAAAAAAAAAAAAAAATTTAGAAAAAATATAAGAAAAATCATCATCATCTTCTTCTTCTTCTTCATTAGATCAAAGAACCAAAAAAACCCAAATGTGAAAGGAAGCTTCCTAACACCAAGTAGAACAAAGTTCTTGATCAAACAATCAAGAATAGGTTCTTCCCTCCAAATAAAGCAATGGAGTTTAATTTTCTCCCCAAATCAACTCAAAGAATTAGTAAAATTGAAACGGAGGAATTATAAACTTTGATCTATTTAATTGAATTAAAAAAATGGAGATGGGTATTAAATAGGGTGAAGAAGAAGATTTTCATACAGTTCATCCAAAAGAAATATAATTATTAGGCAAAGTTCTAAATATTACTCAATTAACAAATACTACTATGAAATAACAGATAAGCTATAAATGTCTCAATGCCATACAGTAAACATGGCCACCTACCACTTTTGACTTTTTATTTACAAAACTTTCACGTCTCTCTTTTGTTCTAAAAGAAATACGTAATAAGCATATTATATGATTTTATTACACCAACTTTACGTCCTTTCTTGTTGAAAACAAATTGTAACCACGAGGATAAAAATCCTTAGAATGTTTATCCAAAGCTACAAAATACCAAGATCCTAAAAATAACGTGGGTTATTATTACTATTATTATTAAAAAGAAATAAGACTTCAAAAAGAAATAGGATTAGATCATTAATTAGTTTGTTTTGTTCAAAAGTGAAAGAAACACATAAAACAAAACCTAAAATGCACCATAGTAATCAGATCTTTCAGAACCAACTCACAGCCAAGTGCCTCCTTTTTTTTTCAATAAGAAGTCTATTTCATCTGGAAGTAGTATCTTTTTAAAATTCCTAAATAATCTATTAATTTATATTAAGATTAATGTAAAAGGATATAAAAGTCGTTCAATATTTGAAGGATATTTTGGTTAATCAACATTTGTATTCTTGCTTTTAAAATAATATAGAAGATTTGTTTAACCTCAACTACTGTCAGTAAAAGTTGCCCAACTCAAAAAAAGGCATAATACATAAACATGCCCTCAAACTTGGCCTCCGCTGGCAAGTATGCCCTCTAACTTTGGGTGTGCACAATTAGACATTTCAACTTGTATAAAGTTAAACACGTAAACATAAATGCTGACGTGACAGTAACATAGCACATAAATTTTGGAGGTGCCTAGATCATTTTGTAAGTTGGAGTGTTCAAGTGACAAAGAGGAGACAAGTTGAGGTGCCTACATGTGCACACCTAAAGTTGAAGGGCATACTCGATAGCTAAGGCCAAATTTGAGGGTCTATTTATGTATTACGCGTCAAAAAAAATTTGGCTATACAATTTCTTCTTCAAGAGTTCATTTACAAAGAATTAAATAATGAATAGATTAGTACAAAAGCAAATAAGAGGAAAATTCAATCCCCACACTAGAAATGAAAATCAGCCTTTTAAGATCCCAAATAGCTCCACATATAATTAAAACTAGTAAATTTATCCGCGTTCGCGCGGTCGTGAAACTTCTTCTAATACATGCAAATGAAAAATTAAAAGTAACAAATATATGCCGTATATAAATGTGATTTAGAAAAATTAATATAAAAGAGAAAAGATACAAATGAACAGTAAACTCCAAATTGAAGCTTCTCATATGTTTCTTGTAAGTTTATAATAGAGTTCTCAAGAATGGTACTCTCAATTGGTAAAAAAGCATGACTCAAATAGGATAACTTTTCATGTATATGCATATAAAAGTTAATTTTATGAATATTGATTAAATGATGTAAATGTTTTTCTTATAAATTTAATCGATATAGAAATAACTTTTCTTGTATATGTGTGTAAAAATTAATTCTATCATACATAACCATTTTTCCTGATGAGCTCCTGCACTTTCCATATAAGCAGATTCACACAAAGAGTGGAACAAAAACATTCATATGCTTAGAAACATACAATTATTATTTTTTCACAAGCAAATGCTATTTAGAAAACAATATCATACCTTTGAGTAAAAGATCAAATTGTTAGTAATTCAACATTTAAAATGCATTATTAATATTGTATTACCGTGCTGAGTTGGTCCCCGATTAGTCGGATCCTCAATGCGGGTACTGAACATCAGTGAGAAACCAAATAAATAATAATGTTGTATTACTGCAAATAGTGAGAGAAGTTTGTAAAACTCAAGTTTGTGCAGGTTGGATTATCAAAGGAAGTGCAGAATGACTTACCTAAAACGATAAGAATCAATTACTTATACATATATAGTTTTGAAACCAAATAAATTAGTTCCGAAAACCAACTTGGATTGGATCGAAATTACAAATTATAAATTAGAACGAATAGGAACATCAAAGTGCCTATTAATATTTCATATCTCTCAAGTCTTAAGGACCTCATAATTTTTCCCACAAATCCAAGTAAGATGAAAGAACCAATTACACAATTGTGAACTAAATCGGTGAGGAATTTATCAATATAGATCTTGATGCATAAAAATCTCATAAATCAATCAATACAAAATTTTGATAGAAACAGACGAGATATACGAAGGAGCATAGAACCGGAAAATAATACCTAGCAAAAGAAATATTATTGCCTACAAGATGAGAAAAGATTGACCTCTCATTTTCTGCAAAAGTGCCCGATAAGCATAAAGAAGTGATATGTATAGTCTCTTTCTCTAATGGATGGGTTAATTGAGTTCTTAAGTGCACGAACCAGTTCTTTCTTTAATAATGACTTTTAATATCTTTTTTTTTCCAACATGAACTTTGAATTTGTAACATAAATTGAATTCAAATTGAGTAGAAAATATTTAAAAAAATCGAGAAAAAGGATTAAATAAGTTCATATCAAACTTTTTCCCTAAAATATAGCCATCAAATGCCAAATGTGCAAAGAAGTGAAATATCTTACAACAAACAGCAATAAAGCACAAAAAATGTGGTTATAGTCATCATTGCTTTCATTCTCAAGGCCGAGAGGAAAGCCAAAAGCGGTAACTATAAGTCCACACCTTTTTTTTCCCTTGCGCACTTGTCTCATATCATCGGTAGAAAGAACGTAAGAGGCAACCAAAGGAATATGAGATGGAAATAGTTGAAGAAGTGCACAACGCAAATATTTAAGAACAGGGGATCGAACCATAGTCCTAGTTCATGGGTTTGGGATAGACCAAGCGGTGTGAAAACATCTAATTTTTCATAGAGTGGACGATTATATGGTTGTCTTGTTTGACAATATGGGTGTTGGAACTATCAATCCCGACTACTTTGACTTCAATAAGTACTCAACCTTAGAAGGATACGTACGCCTGTTATGTGATCATTATTTTGGGATAACTTCAAATTTCTCATTGCATTTAAGTTGGACACCCTGTTTCTGCCATAATTGGTGTCATCACTTCCATTGCCCGCCCCGATATCGTCACCGAACTTGTCACCGTCACCAGAGTCGTTGTTGTATCTGTGCTGGTGGCTTCTACAAAATTGAAAAGCACGTACCATATCAAATAAAATTTGTTTAATTGAGTAAGTGGAAAACAAAATAACTAAAAGATACAAATTTGAGTGGTACAACAAACATGTATAAATGAAGGGAAAAATATATATATATTGAAGACGAAAAGAAGAATTTTGCATCTGGTGAGTGGGAGGAAGAGAGGTACAGGATACGGACGTTACAAAGGAAAGGAGTTTTTAGTTGAAAAAGGAAAAGAGGAAGAGATACAGTAATTAAGAGAGGGAGGTATAAAACTGCCAAATTAAGAGACGTGACTTTTTAATTTTACTAAGCACATATAATGAAAAAAAGGAGTAAAAAGGCAAAAAAATAAGAAAATAAATAAATATGTTTTCTGATTTTTTAGAGCGCCACATAGCAGCCCTATGGCCTGCTTTTATATATGTATATAAGATTAACTCTTTATTCATCATACAACCAATTAAAATGTAAATAAGTAGTAGTAGTAAATAAATAGCAGTACTATACAAATGTAGAAAAGTTACTTTAGTACATTAGAGGGCCTGAAAATGGAAACAAGATTTAACCATCTTTCAATTTTTTTTTTTGGCAGAAATGTGGGTCCCGCGCATCTACTTATAGCCTGTTTGGCCAAGCTTTTAAAATTTGCTTATTTTAAAAAGTACTTTTTTTTAAAAGTACTTTTCAAAAAAGCACTTTTAGCAAAAAACAGTTTGTGTTTGGCCAATTAATTAAAAAAGTACTTTTGAGCAGTCATTAGTGTTTGACCAAACTTTTAAAAAGTGCTTCTATTTGTATTTTTCTCAAAAGTACTTTTCAAAAAAGTGCTTTTGGGCAAAAGCTGTTTTTTTTAGCTTCTGAAAAACTGTTTCTACTACTCCCCAAAAGCTTGGCTAAACACCTCATTTTTTTTTCAAATAAGCACTTATTGAAAAAATAAGTACTTTTGGGGGGAAAATAAACTTGGCCAAACAGGCTATTAAGCAGCCTACAACTGACAGCATCAGTTTTGGAGGGTAGTTAAAGAACCCTAAAGTTAAACCTATTTACCAATTTATACAAGAATAACCAATAGAATAATTTTAAGTATTAAGGACAAATTGGACAATTTTTGTTAACCCCAAGCTGCTCTCATTCCCTATTATCCATAGTAGCAGTAGTACAATATGTAGCCCGTCAAACACCATAAATAACAAGGAGGGAGTAATATTTATCTATATACTGGTGAATACATCCGAGCTCCGCGCGATTCTAAATTATATTATTATTTCTACGAAATGATCAATAAATAAATAATGACTACAAACTTATACTATTTCTCTTTTCAGTGAGAAAGAAAACCTTTATAAGCAACATACATTTTGAGTTAACATATACTAATCCATTCATTAGGGCTATTTAAAGCATATATTTCTGTATAATATATGGTTAATTATACATTTTCAAATTAAGCTTGTTTAAGTATTACCTACTTAGGATTAACTTAAGGTGTATTAAAAATAATAAGGTAAATTTAAATTTAAATTAAAATACATAAATTTAAAACAATTACTAATTAACATACATATAATTGTATATTGAGAAAATAGAATTGTATATAGATGAATTTAAATTTTTTATTTGCAAAAGTCTTCTTAGGCAATAGAATTGGGTTGATATTTGGAGAAACACCAGTAATGAGCTTTCCAAAATTTTCAATATTTCTTAAAATCTAGAGCATATGCATTGAATAATTTTGTCCTCCTTGTTATCAAATTATACATTTTAAATACGATTCAAAACGTGAATTTTCTTTCTCAATCAATTAATTCTATCCAGATCAAATATAACTTTACTAGTTTATTTTTCAAAATAAAAAACTAAACCTCCAGTATGCATAAATAATGGAAATGAAAGAATTAACTAATTACATACGATGAGACAATTCCTTCTCGAAATTCATATTCTTTGAGAATTTATCAAATCACCCAGCAAATACAAAAAATAAAAATTAAATCCTTACATAAAATAAAAAACAAAGAAAACATGAAAGCCCATAAAATAAAAGGAGCAAATAAACTATCAAGCTAAAATAAAATTAAGCCATCTAAAAATTTCAAAATGTTAAATTAGCAAGACACTCCCTGTCGCATCCGGCCCTTATACCAAGGAAAGATGGGAAAGAAAATCCTTCATGAAGAGGTATTTTATGCTCAAATTGCTCCAAATTCATATTAAAGATAGCATTTAAAACCATGCATGTTCCCCTCAGTGAATACAAAATTAAATTCACAGAGACCACCTCTCTTAAGCATGATGTATGGACTATAATGGTGAAAACAAACACTGCTCCATAGTTAAGAGGTCTTTTGTAACTCATGAGATGCAATAAGTAGGATAGATAATGATCAATTTTCAATTATTAAAAATATGAAAGAAAAAAGTTTTAAAAAGGAGAAAAAAGATAAATAGAATCTTTGACCATAGAGAGGTGTCACATCATTTTTTTTATTCCTAGCTTTATATTATATATAGATATGAATATTTATGTCTTTGAGCAGGTCCCCAGAAGCGAATCTAGGATTTCATGAGAATGGGTTCACCATTGCTTTAAGATAAGATATAAAATTTTATAGTGACATCGACTTCTCGTTGTCGATTATCCCAAGGATTTTTTTTTTGCTTTTTGGGACTTGGTATAACTAGAAATAAAGGAAAGAAAAGTCATCTAATGCAATATAAAATAAAAACACGTTTTTTACTTGGTTAATAATATAAAAAGGAAGGTCAAAAGGCAGCTTTAGAAAAAAATAGCAAAAACGTGCAGGAGCTGGGGATTGAACCTGTGACCTTGAGGATGTAAAACATAGCCTTTACCTAGTGCTCCACTCAGCCTATTTTGACCATGTGTTTCTTTAGTTAATATTAAATATATTTTTAGAATTATACACATAATATATCGAGTTTAGTCGAGTGACCATGTGTTTACGAGATTCAAAATTTATGCATAAATTCACCCCTGTAGGTAATAACTAAGGGATTGGGCTAAATTAGGGTATTAGGCTGTAATTATTTCAATATTAAATTTATTTAATAAACTATTATGATCGTTGTGTCACAGTACTCTAATAGAAATATAAAGCGTGTCTCAAACTATGCGACCCCAAATCTCGTAATCTATTTGTATTTGGAATCAAAAGTTGTAGAGTCATTTGAACTTTTGCCCCTATCTCGTGCTGGTCTTTAAATTTGCTATTTGCCTCAAATAAAAACGTTTTTTACTTGTACTAATAACTAATAATATAAAAAGACTTGTAATAACTAATAATATAAAAAGGAAGGTGAAAAGGATAATAGCAAAAATTTAAAAAGTTGCACGAGCAGGGGATTGAGCCCGCAATTTTGAGAATACAAATATAACCTCTGACCAGTGGTCCACTCAGCCTATTTGGACTATGTGTTCACTTAGTTAGTATTAGATATATTTTCGGAATTATACACATAATATATCGAGATTAGTCGAGTGACCATGTGTTCACGTGATCCAAAAAATACACACAAATTCGCCCCTGCAGGTCCCCACAAAACTCGCTTAAAGACAATTAACAATATTGTTCATACGCTCTACTGCATTTGAAAGTTTTTAAAGAACTCACTTAGATATGTTATGTGTTTCTCTTTTCCTACATCTTTTTTATTTTACTAGACGGCGTATGCCCGTGCTGCGCATGGGCCCAACACTTTAGATTATATTGTATCTATGTGTATGTAGTTATGTTTGGATAGTGATAATATATATATATATATATATATATATATATATATATATATATATATATATATTATATTGCTAATAAACATACATAAGTTTATACTGTTTTTATGCATATATATATATATACTATGCTCAAAACACGATTAATATAACATTTTAGTTTGTGCTCCGTATCTAAAACTTTATTATATTAGTATTGCTGTGAATACAAAGTCGGCAAAAATTTATTAATACTTTTTAAAAGAGAAGACTTGTTTAAAAGGAAACTATTTTCCCCTCTTTGAGATAAAACAATAGTAATATTTAAGCATCAGTTGATACTTTAAATTTTAATTCGATTAATTTAAAGGTGTAAAGTACTTATTATTTTTTATCAAATTTTGATTTGGATAATTCTAATTCAAATTATTAAATTAATTTTACATGTTTAAAACGAAATAAAGTAGAAATTTTATTTTCTATTTAACCGAAGAAATAATATTTTTTGATTTTTGGTAAATATTCTCGGTTTAGCTCATTTTACTTGTCATATTGTCTTTTGCATGGTTTTTGAAGGAAACGTCAATTAAAATTAAAATTTGACTAATTTACCTTATTCATTATTTGATCTTCATTTGATATTATTTTTTCTTTTACGACATTAATCTCTTTTCACATTTATTAGAGTAAGAATAAAAATGAAAAAGTAATTAAATTCTATCTTATTTTAAAATATAAATATTTTAAATATATTTATTTTAGTAAACGTAACAAATAAATGACATGGCGGAATAGCAAATACAACAGTTCAATATCTATATTAGATCTCAGGCTAATATAAAAAAAGAAAGAAAATTGTATGATTTGGCTACTTAATGTTTTGAAGAAAAGCAATAATATGGGGTCCATGTTCTTTCTTTGTACAATAATTTCATTTTTCTTTCCCACTTAATGAGTTGATACGCATGTGACAATGAATCCATCATTATTGACTTAATGGGATACTTTAGAAATTACACGAATATTGTTTGATTTTTTAATATGGGGTACACTTTTTTTTTGACATTATTAGTTTGCATTGTTCATATATATATATATATATATATATATATATATAGACACACACACACACACTCTATGTTCAAAACAAGATTAATATAACATTATAGTTTATGCTCCGTATCCAAAACTTTATTATATTAGTGTTTGCTACGAATACAAAGTCTGCAAAAATTTATTCTGCAAAAATTTATTAATATTTTTTAAAAGAGAAGACTTGTTTAAAAGGAAACTATTTTTCTCTCTTTGAGATAAAACAATAGCAATATTTAAGCGTCGGTGATACTTTCAATTTTAATTCGATTAATTTAAAGGTGTAAAATACTTATTATTTTTTATCAAATTTTGATTTGGATAATGCTAATTCAAACTGTTAAATTAATTTTACATGTTTAAAACGAAACAAAGTAGAAATTTGATAAACACGATTAATATAACATTGTAGTTTGTGCTCCGTATCCAAAACTTTATTATATTAGTGTTTGCTACGAATACAAAGTCTGCAAAAATTTATTAATACTTTTTAAAAGAGAAGACTTGTTTAAAAGGAAACTATTTTCCTCTCTTTAAGATAAAACAATAGTAATATTTAAGCATCAGTTGATACTTTCAATTTTAACTCGGTTAATTTAAAGGTATAAAATATTGATTATTTTTTATCAAATTTTGATTTGGATAATGCTAATTCAAATTGTTAAATTAATTTTACATGTTTAAAATGAAACAAAGTAGAAATTTGATTTTCTATTTAAACGAAGAACTACTATTTTTTAATTTTTGGTAAATATTCTCGGTTTAGCTCATTTTACTTGTCATGTTGTCTTTTGCATGATTTTTTAAGGAAACGTCAATTAGAATTATAATTTGACTAATTTACCTTATTCATTAATTGATCTCCATTTGATATTATTTTTTCTTTTACGACATTAATCTCTTTTCACATTTATTAGAGTAAGAATAAAAATGAAAAAGTAATTAAATTCTATCTTATTTTAAAATATAAATATTTTAAAAGCAATAATATGGATCTATGTTTTTTGCTGTACAATAGTTTCATTTGCTCCCATTAATGGGTTGATACGCATGTGGCAATGAATCCTTCATTATTGACTTAATGGGATACTTTGAAAATTACATGAATATTGTTTGATTTTTTAATATGGGGTGCACTTTTTTTTTTATATTATTTATTTTTTTAATATGAGGTCCGCTTTTTTTTTATATTGTTTTATTTTATTAATATGGGTGGAGATGATGGGTTTCACTTTTTTTTCTTTCCTTTTTTTTTTTTTAATTGTTTGGTGTTTAGTATGGCCCCACCCTTTTTTTTTTTGGAACGGACGACTATCCAGTTTTACTACTGTATAGAAACTCACGTTTCCATATAGTAATAAAATTTTGTAATTTCATATCCAACAATTAAATTCATGGTCCAACTACCATCAACAGTGCAATGACGGTCCAACTACCATCATGATAGTGCAACTTTGCACATTTACGTTCTCTATTAGAAATCAAACGACAATGAAAAATTACAAAAGTGTGGGTAATTGGAACACCAAAGAGATAGTACCACGTGTCTTACATAGTACACACGTCCTTCAGAATGAACGAAGAGGAATTAAAATGGAATCACGTGTTTGCTCTTTGAAGTTAGAGGGATGCAAATAGAATTTGGTCAAAATATATCAATTTATTCCAGCACAACGAAATGCACAAACAGAAAATAAATGATGTACAATTGAAGTAAACTTTTGAAATTCCATAACTACCCCTGTTAGTCCTCCCAACTCCCATTTATATATAGTAGAAGAATATGACCAACTTATTGTAGCTTTGAAAAAACTCTGTTGTATAAGAAATATGGCGAAAACACAATTATGTTATTTGCTTTTAGTAGTTGTTGTAGCTGAGCTTTGTTCAGGGTCTGCAGCAGCTGGTTCACAAGTGAAGTTTCTTCCAGGATTTCAAGGACCACTTCCTTTTGAACTTGAAACTGGGTAAGGAATTAAACTGGAAATAAGTTTACATATTATTATGGTTAAGTTTTTGAAGTGAATTAATTAAAACTCGTATGACAGAAAATTAATTGACTGGTCTTTGCAGGTATATTGGAGTAGGTGATTCGGAAGATGTACAACTATTCTACTATTTTATAAAGTCGGAGTCAAATCCAGAAACAGACCCTGTTCTACTTTGGATCACTGGAGGCCCTGGTTGCTCTGCTCTATCCGGCCTTATCTATGAGATTGGTATATCATTTTCCTTTTCTACATTTTTTGGGATGGTTTTTTTGCTTCTATTGTGTAGGAAACTGGATCATTCTAATGTCACGGTCAGTGGCGGAGACACCTTTTTATGTGGATTGCGGAGTGTCATTCAATAGTACTTCGCAAAAAATTATGTGTGTAAACAATTTTTTTCTACAAACTAATACACACACACACACATCCGATAGGCCACCGCTTGAAAATTATAGAAAACACATGTCATCGATACTGCATGCACGAGATTTTGCATATGCCACTGATCACAGTTGTTCCGAGGTTATTGCTGAATTTTGCACTTTTGGAGTAAAAAAAAAAAAAAAAATGTCTTCTTTTTTTGCTGAAAATTTTAATTTTCGCTTTACCTATCACTTACCTCATTTGACATCTTGCATTGAAAAATCTTTCTTGTGATGGAATCCTTTGAATGCTGATTTTCAGCTATTGTAGTTCTTTATATTCTCTCTGTTACAAGAAGGACTAATAAATCACTTTACTTTTAGGAAGAGATTAATAAGGCAAGTTATCTAAAAGACATCGAGCATAACTTACTTTGGGCAAGTTATCTAAGAGGCATAGAGCATAACTGTATGTGATCAAAGAAAATGAAGCTCTGGATCATTGACTTCTGGATCATTATTGATAACTTAGACTAGAACACCACAAAAAATGTATTAGCTGATCTGAATCATAAAAGTTTCTGGATTTTTACAAGCTTTTAAGTTACTTTCTAAACTTTTGAACTATGAATGTGAAGGACCAATAACTTTTGAGCCAGTGGAATACAATGGAAGTTTGCCTACACTGATACTGAATCCTTACTCATGGACAAAGGTGTGTATTTTTTTGTTGTGAATTGTACTTGGTAATGTCCATAAGGATTCTGCACAACTCAAAATGTTGAAAGTTTCACGGAATTATTTAGGTGGCAAGCATTATTTTCATAGACTTACCAGTGGGCACTGGATTTTCCTACGCGAGAACTCCAGCAGCTCTGCAATCATCAAATTTACAAGCAAGTGATCATGCATATCAGTTCCTTCGCAAGGTAATTAGATTTGTCATTCTTTGTGATTTCTCGTCAGCAGAGGAGGTCTAAGGTCTCTGATAGCATACTTTGATTCTTCTATTCTCAAATAGTTCTTCTAATACATTGAAAAATGTTTGTATATCTATTGCAAATAATTCCGGATGTTGGATCAGTGTCAAGTGAGTATCACATTTTACTTAGTTTCTCCGTCTTTTAGGTGTCTGAACTTCAAAAGTAAAGAACTTTATGAATTATGAGTATTTAGTTGGTTGAGTAATCTTTTTCAGGATGTTTTTTGCAGTGGTTCGTCGATCACCCAGAATTGTTAAGGAATCCATTATATGTTGGCGGAGACTCGTACTCAGGGATGATTGTTCCCATTATTACTCAAATCATAGCAATCAGTAAGACTATGTTTGCTGTTTTAGTCCTATGCTCTATAACATTTTGCCTTGTACTACGCTTTCACATTTTATGGCCTTGTGATATTGCAGAGAATGAAATAGAAATCAAACAATTTATCAATCTTAAGGTTAGTCATTTTTTTTATACAAATTCTCTTTTCCCTTGGGGGTAACCGGATCATCTACCAACTAGCAACTCGTAGTGAAATTGCTACCACAAATGTTTATTCTGCAATGAATATCCTTTGCCCTCCTATCCCGGCTAATGATTGTGTAGAGAAATATTTTTTTTTTCTGATGAATTCCTACAGGATAATGTAGAACGATATCACAACAAATAGTATACTTTTGAATGGTTTCAGGGATATTTACTCGGAAATCCGTTAACTTTTAAAGGTGAAAACAATTATGAGATTCCATTTGCTTATGGAATGGGACTTATTTCTGATGAACTCTATGAGGTTGGCATTTCTTTGCTGTTATATCTGTACTTCCCGTTTACTTTACTTGCACAATCCTTAAGAGTAATTGGCTTACTTTTCTGAAACAGTCGTTGAAGACCAATTGTAAAGGAGAGTACCTTAATATAAATCCAAGCAATACACTGTGCTTGCAAGATGTTGAAACTTTTCACAAGGTTGGATTCATTTCCAGTAAAATTATATATCATCTGCTTGTATTATTTGGCATTGACAGATTCATTAAAATACTGGCCTTATATGCAGCTTCTTAAAGGAATTAATAATCCCCATATTTTGGAGCCCAAATGTAAGTTTTTTTCACCAAGGCCAAAGTTACTGTTTGGCCAAAGAAGATCTCTTGATGAAAAGTTTCATGAACGTAACAATCCTCAACAACTTCCTGCACTAAAATGTCGTGTGAGTATTTCAATGTAATTGCCTTCTTTATTCTATTGATTTTTTTGTATCTGTTAACTGCTTACAAGAATTTACAACTTGCAATTGCTTTAGAATTTTTGGAAAAAACTTTCTTATCATTGGGCTGATGATGGTCAAGTTAGAGACGCCCTCAACATCCGGAAGGTATGATAAAGGATGTTTCACAAAACTAAATGAATTTAAGTTATGTACACTGATAGTATGTTAGAAAATTCACTAGTTATTTTCTTATCGTTGATGCATTGAACTTAAAAGACTAAAATATAATCAAATATTCCTTCGATAACAGGGGACAATCGGAAAATGGGAGATATGTGCAAGTTTGCAATTTCAAAAGACAGTCATGAGTAGCATACCATATCATGCAAGCCTCAGTAGCAAAGGTTACAGATCTCTTATATACAGGTTGAGTAGGAACAACTATCAACAAAAATAGTTTAATTTTATCTCCGTGAAACTATCAAGTTCTTTATGATTTTTTTTTTTTTGGTTGAATTAAGCAGTGGAGATCATGACAAGATTGTTACCTTCCAATCAACTCAAGCATGGATAAAATCTCTTAACTACTCCATTATTGATGATTGGCGACCTTGGACTGTTGACAATCAAGTTGCCGGGTTAGTTCTTGATGAAAGACATTGTGGACACTTAAAAAAAATTGTATATTAGTCATACACCCTGTCAGTATATAGAAGTTAAACTCCTTTTTTTTTTTTTGTTTGCACAATTTCAGTTACACGAGAAGTTACTCAAATCGGATGACATTTGCCACAGTGAAGGCAAGAAAGCCTCCTACCTAACTTGTCTCTCAATCTATCTCTTTCACTTTCTTTTCACTTAATTTTGCAGCTAAAAATTCCGTCAAATAATTGGTGTTTCTAAATTGCTTTGTTTTCTTACAGGGAGCAGGCCATACTGCACCAGAGTATAAACCTCGTGAATGTCTGGCGATGCTTAAAAGGTGGATGTCTTACCAGCCCTTGTAATCAACACATATGTAGCAATCTGTAATCACTGTTAAGATACCAATATATGGAACAGTTTCATTTCCTATTTCAAGGGGAAAAGGTTTTTAGTCATAGCAGAATATAATTAATGTCAAGGTTCAGTTTTTAGTAGTATAACTATGAAAATTTATCAATTCAATGATATTGCCTGAGCCTGCTCCTCTTTGTCAGCTAGAATTATATGAACCATATCCAAAGAGTCGCATTCCACCTGGTCCAGACACACTTTAAAACCAACTGCGAAATATGAGTTGGTAACATTGTGCAACTGACCACCAAAGGATGTGGTGCAGCGTATGGGGTTGCTCCTCCCTTAATCAGAGGTCTCGGGTTCAAGCCTTGTGTATGGAAAAATCCTTGGTAGGGAGCTCTTCCCCCCGAATGAGGCCTTATGCGGCGCCAATCTGGATATAATCAGGCTCCAATGCGGGTACCGGATATCGGACGGGAAGCCAAAAAAAACATTGTGCAACTGATAGAAAATGTGTAAATATTGTTAAAACATCAATGTGTACAAACTTAAGTTCCATGGTTATTTAATGTCATTTTGAGCTCCATGTGGAATAATCTTGAGTTCTTGACTGTACCATCAGGGAAAGGGAACCAAGTTTTTTGTGATTTGTGTCGTTAAATTTCACCTCAGAATCTTGACATGCTGGAAAAAACAATTCATGAAGAATCTTGACATGCTGGAAAAAACAATTCATGACTTTGCAATTGCTTTTATCTATAAAACTAGGACTCTCTAAATAAGTGGAACACTTGGAACATTAACATTTAAGCTTTACTGGAGTATTATTTTTTAAGTCAGCAACCAACTGCTTTTGCTAAAACATATAAGGTCCAAATTTGCCCTTATACAATCTGAATTGGAACAACTTTGCCATTCGTTTGACTTTTGATTCATTCATGCCCTTCTTGTTAGCAAATCGTTTCATATTTGCCCTTGTTGTTAATAGAATTTCATAATGAAATGAGTTAACTCCACGTGTTCAAATTCTTAGAGAACAACAAAAACAAAATTTACCCTTCAAATTTTAATTATGATTTAATATCACCCTCATATAGGGATTGGGCTCCTCTCCATTTCCACTCTCTCCATTTTCCTCAAGTTCCTACTTGGATGAAAGACACACGTCATAGTTAATAATTAATGGTTGAGATCTAATTGCCCAAATCAAGCTCCTAACCATAGTTAGAATAACAAATATTTTCTTTATTTACCCTAAAAAAATTTGACAATCCCAAAATTCTAACTAAAACATTATCTCACCTATAAATTAATCCTAAAAAAAAATTCTTTTCCTATTTATTACGTGCTCTTCCTTCTTTTTTTTTTCTTCTTTTGAACAATTTTTTTTTTTTTGGTACAATTCTTCTTAATTTTCCCCCCTGCGTCCATCTGGATATGTTCCCATATATATTTTTTTTTTGTATACTTCGTGCTTTAATTTTAATTCAATGAAAAGAAAATTTATAAGTCATTTATATGACACGTAATAAATAGGAAAGAAAGAAAATTTTAGGATTAATTTATAGGCGAGATAATGTATTAGCTAGAATTTTGGGATTGTCAAATCTTTTAGAATAAATAAAGAAAATATTTGTTATTCTAACTATGATTAGGACCTTGATTTGGGCAATTAGATCTCAATCATTAATTATTAATTATGACATGTGTCTTTCATTCAAATAGGAACTTGAGAAAAATGGAGAGAGTGAAAATGGAGAGGAGCCCCATCCCTCATATAGGAACTCCATTAGAGATCGGGGGAAAAAGTGAGAAATTTTTCATAATAGGATAATATTAGATCAAAAGTCAAACGGATAATAAAGTTGCTCAATATTAAAGTACTAGTTTTCGGACACGTGCATTGCACGTATATCCCATACTAATTGAGAAACGTCTCATTAGATACCAATTAAAGTCAGGCAAATATACACACATAAACAAAGACATCACGGATGGAGCTCCTTGACAGTGAAAATATGGGTGCCAAGTAGTCTATATATAGCCAGGTTTTAGCGAACTCAACTGTAAACATGTAGCATAAATTAAATATACAAACTTCTTTCAGATCTCACAGGTGCCAGTGCACCCCAGCCCCACACCTAAACGTAGGTCCGCCTCCGTGTCGGGCTTGACTACTAACCATGCAGACGTATATTTCATTCCACTAAATCACAAAGGGTCTGTATTTGCACTTTATAGGTAACGATAAGGTGATGGAATTGATAGAGAAATTTATAGACCTAAAAAGGATAGGAGAATTGATAAGGGGAATAGAGATGATGATATATTTTATGTGATGCATGGTCATGACATTGGCTAAAAAGCTGTTTCTCATCTGTCACAGCCAACCAAAAGTACTTTGGTATGATTTATTTCTTGGCGTTGCGAGTAGCATTTGTGTGCGAACCTATGACAAATTAAGAATCACAACATGTAACTTTACCAGAGATAATATATAAGTTAAGATCCATTCAAGATGTGTGACCAATTTGAATGTTACTACCGAATTCTTCTCCGAAGAATCAAACCATTTCAGCAGATTATATATATATATATATATATATATATATATATATATATATATATATATATATATATGTATTCTATAAATAATGGATATGATGAAAAGGACAAAATAAACCATACATAAGATTGAACCCGAGAGGAAACTAATGTACAAAATTTACACAAAACTCGTTTCTTCTCAAACAAAACTATACCTTTAATTCTGAACCCAACTCCAATGATCTCGCACGATTAGCATACAAGCATATGGCAAGAATGGAGAAATAGGGAGAAACCAACCATTCTTGAATGGGTAAAGAGTTGTCTGAGTACAGGTGAAAGCAAAACTGTCTTAAATATTGTAGATCAGTGGTTCTTCGCCTCCTCCTAATTGCTACTCATTTATAACAAATGTTAAAATTTGATATGAAGGAGGTAATTAAAAAGGCTGACATAAATAAATGTTATTACTATTAGTAAATGTAAAATGGATAAGTATTGAGTTAATTTCTGAACCTCCCGAAAGATGAAAAAGTCCAGGTGTTGTCCATAATAAATTAATGGACTTAATACCAATGATTTGCATTGCCATTAGCTCCTCACAAGCTTTCATTTTTAAAGGTAGACTCATACGATGTGAACAAATGTTTTAATGGTGGAAGATAAAAGGAACAGTAATTAGTGTTCAATTAGTAGTGGAAGATGTAAGAGTCCTTATCATGTGGAGTATATGATTTAATGTAGTTAAATTATTACTATTTAATAAATGTGTTTTTAATTATATGTAGGATAAAATGGGCAACAAATTTTTATGGATATTTTTGTAATCAAACTTTAAGCTTAGAAGCTTTCACTTTTAGTATAATATGATGATATGATATGATATTGAAATATGAAACAGGGAAAGTCAGAGCTGATAGAAGGTGTATTGTTAAGTAACAGAGTAGAAGTCAAAAAGGGAGTTGTTGATTTGGCTGTATTGGTCCCAGAAATTGGAGGAGGAAAAGAAGAAACTCACCAACTTTGAATCATTAATTTTCATCAGCCAACCAAAAGAGACCAGCATCTCCACTCTTTATCATAGCTCTTCGGTTTTCTATATATTACTGTAGCCCATTTTCATTTCTCCATAAAACAGATTGCTACCTTAGACTTATCCACTTCAGATAACAAACTTACATAGTCAAAGTATCCATGCTAGACTTATCCACTTCAGATAACAAACTTACATAGTCAAAGTATCCATGCTTACTCAGCAATGGCAACCAATGGAGAAAACCAGAATTCAAGACACCAAGAAGTTGGACACAAGTCTCTTGCAAAGCGATGCACTTTATCAAGTAAACTACATTTGTCCTTTTTTTTTTTAGTCTATTTAAAAAAGAACGATATTTTGCTATGTTTGGATATAATTAAACTATAAACTTTCAATTTTAAACTTACTGACTTGATTTTATTGTCGCATATATGTGTATGATCTACAAGTTCCAAAAGACTGTGACATTATATTTATGGATGTGCTGACTTAAGTCAATTGTTTGATTTGTGTTTCGACAGTATATTCTTGAAACAAGTGTGTACCCAAGAGAGCCTGAAGCCATGAAAGAGCTAAGAGAGACTACTGCAAAACACCCTTGGTAACTTTTTCCTACTTTAATTTGTTTTAACTTAGTTCACCGAAGCTGAATATTTAAATATAGTCAATTAATTTCTAGCTAGAATTAAGTATGAATTTTATTTTTGGGCAAAAAACAGGAATATCATGACCACCTCTGCTGATGAAGGACAATTTTTGAGCATGCTTCTCAAACTCACCAATGCGAAGAATACCATGGAGATTGGTGTTTTTACGGGTTACTCTCTGCTTGCTACTGCCATGGCTCTTCCCCATGATGGCAAGGTAATTATTATTCAGTTTACGTTCTCGGCATTGACGGTATAAAATATATTTACACTATCACTACATGTAATTTCTCTATGATAAATATTGATCGGTAGCATGATAAATTCAGCTTGGTTAAAATTCACTAATAGTATTAAAAAATATGTACATTGTCAGTACATATAACTTAAATCTAATATTAATAGTTACCAACTGCTCGCATTCTCAATGATGATAATTGAAGTCAATAAATTTGTATTAATTTACTTCAGATTCTGGCCATGGATATCAACCGGGAAAACTATGAGATTGGTCTACCAATAATTGAAAAAGCCGGGCTAGCTCACAAAATCGAATTCAAAGAAGGCCCTGCACTTCCTTTTCTTGACCAGATGATTGAAAACGTAAGTACCTTAAAATCCCTTGAACACAACATCAAATGAATAAATTGAAAACTTTGTCTTCAATGATCAACATTATATTAATTTTGTGAAACAAATTTAACAGGGCAAATACCATGGAACATATGATTTCATATTTGTGGATGCTGATAAAGACAACTACTTGAACTATCACAAGAGATTAATTGATTTGGTCAAGGTTGGTGGATGAATTGGCTATGATAACACCCTTTGGAATGGTTCAGTAGTGGCACCAGTTGATGCACCCTTGAGGAAATATGTTAGATATTATAGAGATTTCGTATTGGAACTTAACAAGGCATTGGCTGCTGATCCAAGAATTGAAATCTGCCAGCTTCCTGTTGGCGATGGCATCACACTGTGCCGCCGAATCAGTTAAAATATACGACGGAAGGCATTCCGCAGGGCTCATGGCAACAGAAGATTTATTATCCATGATTTTTTCCTTGTTTCAAATGATTCATTATTTTACCTTTGTAA
>NC_081351.1:33143010-33160169 GCF_029784015.1 Lycium ferocissimum | reverse complement strand
AATAAACCAGCAATACACTGTGCTTGCAAGATGTTGAAACTTTTCACAAGGTTGGATTCATTTCCAGTAAAATTATATATCATCTGCTTGTATTATTTGGCATTGACAGGTTCATTAAAATACTGGCCTTATATGCAGCTTCTTAAAGGAATTAATAATCCCCATATTTTGGAGCCCAAATGTAAGTTTTTTCACCAAGGCCAAAGTTACTGTTTGGCCAAAGAAGATTCTTGATGAAAAGTTTCATGAACTTAACAATCCTCAACAACTTCCTGCACTAAAATGTCGTGTGAGTATTTCAATGTAATTGCCTTCTTTATTCTATTGATTTTTTTGTATCTGTTAAATGCTTACAAGAATTTACAACTTTCAATTGCTTTAGACTGATTGGAACAAACTTTCTTATCATTGGGCTGATGATGGTCAAGTTAGAGACGCCCTCAACATCCGGAAGGTATGATAAAGGATGTCAGACAAAACTAAATGAATTTAAGCTATATACACTGATAGTATGTTAGAAAATTCACCAGTTATTTTCTTATCGTTGATGCATAGAACTTAAAAGACTAAAATATAATCAAATATTCCTTCGATAACAGGGGACAATCGGAAAATGGGAGAGATGTGCAAGTTTGCAATTTCAAAAGACAGTCATGAGTAGCATACCATATCATGCAAGCCTCAGTAGGAAAGGTTACAGATCTCTTATATACAGGTTGAGTAGGAACAACTATCAACAAAAATAGTTAAATTTGATCTCCGTGAAACTATCAAGTTCTTTATTTTATTTATTTATTTATTTATTTATTTTTTTTTATTTTTTTTGTGAATTAAGCAGTGGAGATCATGACAAGGTTGTTACCTTCCAATCGACTCAAGCATGGATAAAATCTCTTAACTACTCCATTATTGATGATTGGCGACCTTGGACTGTTGACAATCAAGTTGCCGGGTTAGTTCTTGATGAAAGACATTGTGGACACTTAAAATTTTTGTATATTAGTCATACACTCTGTCAGTATATAGAAGTTAAACTTTTTTTTTTTTTTTTTTTTTTTGCACAATTTCAGTTACACGAGAAGTTACTCAAATCGGATGACTTTTGCCACAGTGAAGGCAAGAAAGCCTCCTACCTAACTTGTCTCTCAATCTATCTCTCACTTTCTTTTCTCAATTAATTTTGCAGATAAAATTAAAATAAAATAATTGGTGTTTCTAAGTGCTTTGTTTTTTACAGGGAGCAGGCCATACCGCACCAGAGTATAAACCTCGTCAATGTCTGGCGATGCTTAAAAGGTGGATGTCTTACCAGCCCTTGTAGTCAACACATATATAGCAATTTGTAATCTGTTAAGATACCAATATATGGAACAGTTTCATTTCTTATTTCAAGGGGAAAAGGTTTTTAGTCATAGTAAAATATAACTAGTAAATAGATCCGTGCTATGCGCGATCATAAAATTTTATTGAATATATGAAATAATATTTTAATACTTGAATATTAAAAATATTCAAATCTTCTTTAATTTTGAAAATCAAATAGATTAAATTTTACGTTCTGAGCTATTTTATTATTGTTACTTATTTTGTTCTTTTTCTTTAATTTTTTTTTTATCGGTAACGATTTTTAGTTATCCAAAAATACTTGAATTTTATAGAATAATCTATAAAAGAATCATAAAAACAAGAGATGAACTTCAATAAAAATTAATCTTTGTGTTGATATGTGCATAATATTTAAACATAGTTTTGCTTTTTCTTATTTACTATGTTAAGTGGAGTAGTATATATCTAATCCTTCTTCTCTATCTCTCGAGAGTTACATTTGATGTTTTTTTTTAGAAAATAAAATTTTAAAAATATGCATCAAAACATCGTTTACTACAAAAGTAATAAGGAGGGAAAGACACACAAACAAATCGTATGTTTGGTTAAGCTTCTAAAATTCGTTTATTTTGAAAAAAAAAAAAAAATCAAAAACAAGATTTTCGATAAGAAGCAGTATGTGTTTGGCCAATTAAATAAACAACATTTTTGAGCAGTAGTGTCTAATGTATTTTCTCAAAAGTGTTTTGAGTATAAACTACTTTTTTAGCCTCCAAAGATAGTTTTTGCTACTCTCATAATCACTTATTTTCTCCCAAAAGCTTGTCCAAACAACTCACTTTTGATCAATTTTTGCCTTATCTTTTTCCTTTTCCTTTGTTTTTTGTCTTCTTTCTTTCTTGCTTTTTATAATCGGCCATGCTGCTCTGAAGCTTACAATTTTTCTGTCTTAAAAATCATCGAAACTATATTAAAAGTTAATAAAATTTAAAATATTGCTTCTTTGTTAAACAAATTCGTGTGAATTCAACATATGAAATCTTTATAAAGGGATGAGAATTTAAAATACAACAAAATTTGCAAACTTCAATTTCAATGAGAAACCTTATTTCAATAATTGAGAAAGTTATCATTTACTAATTCCTTTCACTATATATACGTAAACTTATACGATAAAACTTATCTAAAATAACATCTTCATTTATTATTGGTGATATGTTTTCTAACCTTAACAGTGCTAAGCAGTCAAAAAATCATGCTTATACTATCTATAGAAAATAGAAATAAAAGCTAGAGGAATAAGAAGATAGATTGTTTTAAAAAGGAAAAGAAAATTGACATAAAAATTCTAGTACCTTAAAAAATTTGCTCTTGATTCAAGAAAGCTCATATACATTAGAGATCAAAATAGGAAGAAGAGAATAACATAAACAGAAAATGATATCCATCCGCCAAAAACAACATATTAAACACTTACCACATAAAATAGGGTAAAATTACATCCACAAGTAACCCCATTAGTCACCTATTTTCAGTTTGCAAAGAATCATAATCATGTATAAAAAATAAAAATATATTCGTTTAACCTTAAAATGGAGAACAATTAAATTTATGCGTGATGCCAAAGATATGTGGCTAAATTCAATTCGAGATTAAATTGCGAGATAAGCCAATAAGTAAATAAAGCGTATCCGACCAAATATTAATTATGTCTAGCCTCGGGTATAGAAATGAGGTCGATACCCTCTGTTGAGTACTTACACGATGAATAATAAAGATGAACTTAGGAACAAATGGGAATGGTTTCAAATGATTCTTATTGCTTTTTTATATGAACTCTTTCTCTCTTTCTGTTGCCAACCCCCCTACAATGGATGGGAGCCTCCTCTTTATATAGTAGAGGAGTTCCAACCCTAGTACAATTCTAAATAAAGGAAAGAAATGCGTTACGCCTTGCCGGATCGACGCCGAAATATCGGTTGAGGGCGGATATTTCGGTCTTCTCCTTATGGCGCTTAACCGCCCTTCCTTTAACGCCTCGTCGGCATCGAGGCTCGAAGCCTCGTTCAGGATGAGCCAGTCATATCCTGCCCAAGCATAACCATGACAACGGGAAACCGAGCATGTCCGTATCCTCGGTTTTACCCGTATACAATATTATAAAAAATAAAAATACAAAACAGAAATAAATAATCCGGAGGAACTGATCACCCGGTATAGAAAAAATGACAAACAACTTATTGGAGAAGTAACGATTGAATCTGCAACTTATCAACATGATGGATAACAAAACTTTGAAGAGTATTTTGGGTGCTATATATATTTGTTATGATATAAATTTGTAACTATCGTGATTATTGATAGTGAAGGTCTTAAATATAGGTGATAATGATGGATACCAAACAAAAAAAAAATGAAACTTTAAAGAACCCATTTATGGGTAATTTAAGAGCAGCATTTATGTTGAATTGGAAGAATTGATCGTGGGATATGCAGTAACCATTTATGGGCAATTTAAAAAATATATTTTTTTAAGTTTTTTAACAAAGCATATTTAACATAATTAAGAGAGTTAAATGAGTGACTTTTGAGCTTTTTTAACCTAGCATATAAATGAGGAAAAAATAGAGAAAAGATCAAAAAAGAAGAAAAAAGATAATTGTGATTCTAGGCCATAGAGAGGTGCCACATCACCTTGTCTATGCCTAGCTTTATATTATATATAGATTAATGCCAAGGTTCAGTTTTTAGTATTATAACTATGAAAATTTATCAATTCAATGATATTGCCTGAGCCTGCTCCTCTTTGTCAGCTAGAATTATATGAACCATATGCAAAGAGTCGCATTCGACTGTGAAACTAGAGTGTCTCATTCGTGGTCTCAGACACACTTTAAAACCAACTGCGAAATATGAGTTGGTAACATTGTCCAACTGACCACCAAAGATGTGGTGCAGCGCATAGGGCTGCTCCTTCCTTAATCAGAGGTTTCGGGTTCGAGCCCTGTGTATGAAAAATCCTTGGTAGGGAGCCCTGTCCCCCGAATGGAGCCCTACGCGGCGCCAATCCGGATGTAATCGGGCTCCAATGCGCGGATATCGGATGGGAAAAAAAAACATTGTGCAACTGATAAAAAATGTGCAAATATTGTTAAAACATCAATGTGTACAAACTTAAATTCCATGGTTATTTAATTTCATTTTGAGTTCCATGTGCAATAATCTTGAGTTCTTGACTGTACCATCAGGGAAAGGGAACAAATTTTTTGTGATTTGTATCGTTAAATTTCACCTCAGAATCTTGACATGCTGGAAAAAACAATTCATGAAGAACCTTGACATACTGGAAAAAACAATTCATGACTTTGCAATTGGTTTTATCTATAAAACTAGGACTCTCTAAATAAGTGGAACACTTGGAACATTAACATTTAAGCTTTACTTGAGTATTATTTTTTGAGTCAGCAACCAACTGCTTTTGCTAAAACATTTAAGGTCCAAATTTTCCCTCATACAATCTGAATTGGAACAACTTTGCCATTCGTTTGACTTTTGATTCATTCATGCCCTTCTTGTTAGCAAATCGCTTCATATTTGCCCTTGTCGTTAATAGAATTTCATAATGAAATGAGTTAACTCTACGTCTTCAAATTCTTAGAGAACAACAAAAACAAAATTTACCCTTCAAATTTTAATTATGATTTAATATCACCCTCATGTATATAGGAGCTCCATTAGAGATCGAGGACAAAAATGAGAATTTTTTCATAACGAGCAGATAATATTAGATCAGAAATCAAACGAATAATAAAGTTGCTCAATATTAAAGTCTAGTTTTTCGAACTACGTGTGTTGCACGTATATCCCATACTAATTGAGAAACGTCCCATTAGATGCCAATTAAAGTCAGGCAAATGTGTACACATAAACAAAGACATGACGGATGGAGCTCCTTGACAGTGAAAATATGGGTGCGAACTAGTCTATATATAGCCAGGTTTTAGCGAACTCAACTGTAAACATGTAGCATAAATTAAATATACAAACTTCTTTCAACCCCAAGCCCACACCTAAACGTAGGTCTGCCTCCGTGTCGGGCCTGACTACTAAGCATGTATACGTATATTTCATTCCACTAAATCACAAAGGGTCTGTATTTGCACTTTATACTTAAGGATAAGGTGATGGAATTGATAGAGAAATTCATATACCTAAATAGGATAGGAGAATTAATAAGTGGAATAGAGATGATGATATATTATATGTGATGCATGGTCATGACATTGGCTAAAAAGCTCTTTCTCATCTGTTACAGCCAATCAAAAGTACTTTGGTATGATTTATTTCTTGGCGTTGCGAGTAGCATTTGTGTGCGAACCTATGACAAATTAAGAATCACAACATGTAACTTTACCAGAGATAATATATAAGTTAAGATCCATTCAAGATGTGTGACCAATTTGAATGTTACTACCAAATTCTTCTCCGAAGAATCAAACCATTTCAGCAGATATATATATATATATATATATATATATATATATATATATATATATATATTTTGGTTCTTCGAGGTCTTTCTAGATTGTATGTATCCGAGTAATTTATATTCTAATCGATATTATATCTATTAATTCTTGTAGTCTTAACTGATTTTCTTTGGTACTACTTAATTTAATATATATTAAGGGTATAGGGTTATTTAATTCTTGTTTGACTTTAAATAATAATCTTGCATTTATTAACCTGAAAGATAAAGTTTTTACTTGTTCCGTACCTCCCAAGATAGTCTTCGGTTCGAATATAGTGTCGTCGGTAAAATGAACTTCCCAAAGGAGATTATTTAAAACTTATCTTTTGTATTATGATTTAATTCTTCTCTATAGGTACATGTCTCCAGCCCCAATTAATGTGTTCTGAAGGAACTTTCGTGAGCTTCTAAGGTTTTCTAGTCTTTTTCTAGTAATATAAATCATGCGATGGTGTGATATGTTTAGCAAAACGGTGTTGTCTCATTAACTCTAGTCTAATAGTAGGTACGGTGCTTGTTTTCTTCTTAGGAAAAAAAGGTCTTCTCATATAATTGTAAATAGTAGGCTAAGGCTCCAAAAAATCTTCTCACTCGATACCAATAGGGTTATAGTTTGTTTCAACAGAAATAAAGACAACAAGATTATGTGATTTTTTACTAATATATTAAACAATCTACTCGGTACTCCCTCATTCCCCTTTATCCTCTTATCAAAGTGTAGTTTTGATTTTCTGCCTATTCTCCCAGTTTTATAATTTTCGTTTTTTTTTTTTTTTTACTGTTGAGTTATTAATCTTATTAAACTTTTAATCTCTTTATCTTAATCTTGATTCTTAATATATTTATTCTTTAACCACACCACGGCTACCATAGCCAACATAGTCCCTTATCATTTGGACATTAAAACGGCCTTCCAAACACCTAGGAATTTACGGGTTAATGTCGAATATATTAAGAAATTAAAGAGAATAACCATATCTTAAGAGTAATAGATTCATAAGAAAAGAAATAATTACTAAAACATTATTCACATAACATAAAATAATTTACATAGTAGGGAGATTGTAAAACATAGGTAAGCATTTCATGACTTGGAAAAGTATTTTCACCTTTCTGGGGAACCCAAAACTATTTCACACTAAGAGAAAAATTGGAAGTCCTAAACTATTTTACGGGAGTTATATTACAAAAGGTTGAAAAAGGGTAGGACATTTATGAAAGGAAAAGGAATATGGAGAAAGGTGGTCGATGCTTTTTCTTGAACTTGTGCCGGATTTGTGTTAATGATCGATGATGTGGTCTTCAAACAACGCTATTTATAGGAGTTGGCGGACGTCAGCTTGCGGACTTCAAATTTGTGAAGAATCTTTTTGGAGTTCGACGGAGTCTCGCTTGGGCCCCCGTCGTCCGTGAAACTTTTCAAAAGATCTTTATAATTTTGTCAGTTTCTTTGAAATTTGTCCGTTTAGATAAAAAGCTTATAACTTTATTAAAAATTTCTTTAATAAAGTCTAGTCTATTTTTAAAACGTCCTTTCAATTTTCCCAGAAAGTCTTCTTTTTACGATATTGTTTGCAGATGTCGTTTTAACTGTAATTGTGCAAATGCTTGAAATATAACGCTTTCCACGTATCGTTGTCTCATTTATTTATTGTTTTATTTTGAAATATCTTCTCGAATATCTTTCGATTAACAACTTTCTTTATAAAAATGTCTCTTTCAACCTTTTCTGAAATGTTTACGCTATTTCTTTTGATTTTGTCTTCTAGTAATGTCTCCACGTAGTTGTTAGGCTCTGTTATTTCTTTCATTATACGTTTCTAAGTGTCTAAATTGTGTAGAGCAATTGAATCGAAAGTTCGTACACAGGTCTACATCATTTGGATCTTACGGAAGTCTTAGAATGCCTTTGTCTTGGAAATTAATATCATCTCTTCAAATCGGATCGCTATGGACCCGGTGACATCCGCTTGTCTTGGAGATAATTACGGACTGTAATTTTTCTTATATGTTTATCTTGTTCCTTTGTACAATAGAAAGAATTTTTCTAGTGTCTTTTACTATATTTTTTCTATTTTTTCATTTTTTCTTCTTTTTTGCAAGTGTGCTTTTCTTTGTAAATGCCCGCTTGCGTAAGTGTCTTTGGTAATCTTCGTCGGTTTGGAGAGATAGACATCCTCGTCTTCGCTTTTTGGCAAAGTGACAGCCGGTAATGATTTGATAAGTCTTTCACAAGCTACGTTTGAGCAGGACTAGCGTATCCTTACCCGATACGGTGGGTCCTAGTGCATTCATTGAGGGAATGCTACACCACGTCTCATCCATTTTTATGAGATGGAAGGCTACCGAAGGCTACGCTAATTCGAGCTTTCTTCACTGGCATGTAGTCTTTTGTTCTAATGTCTTCACTTGGTCCCGAGAGTTTCATTTTTTCTTGAATCAAAGTCTTTTTTTCTTTGATTCAACCTTTTGACCTACATCGGTCATGGTAGAACAATAGTCCTGAAAAGATTATTTTGTACGTATCTTTTTGGACGTTGTCTTGAGGGATTTTAATACCGGGTTTTGTACGAAAATTTGGAGAGATATAGTAGTTTGGACCCAATACTCCCCAGCATAGTCTAATGCTTCGGTGGAGTTATTAAATCCTTTGAAAAAAGAGGTTTTCGTATGTCTTTTATAGAGTCTAAAACTTCTATCCGGGTTTTGAAAAATGCCATTAGTTTTACCGTGGACTACAACATAAAATTTAAATTTTTTGTCAGATTTCGGTACGCAAAATATTGACAAGTGCATTTATAGTGGCTACGAAATGACTAGCGTCTTTTCTATTATGCGAAATCCATAGATTATCCAACAACATCTTTGTTGTCTATCTATTACATATTAAGTAATACTTTAAAAGTCGAATTTGATGGCTGGTAAGCTACTAAGTTATTGGCTCCGAATTGTATTCTTTCCATAGTATTTTTTTCTAATAAAGATGTAGGTCTAAAATGAAGGTTACCTAATACTGTTTGTTTCTATAATTAGATAGTCTGTTTCGAGAGGCATGTTTAAATAAGGAATGTGCTTTATTTTTTCTTTTATTTTTTGTACTAATTTAATGTCTTCAGTATTAAAGTGTTTTTGACCATTAGATCCGGTCTTCGAATACAATGGTCACCATTTATTTTCCCCTAGATTTTTTATAAAATTTACGGCATAATTATTATTCCTAGGAATTTTTGTAAGTCTTTAACATTGTCTAACTTGTACGGCATTTCTAAAGCTTTTTTGGCTATACTGAGGTTGTAACTTAATTTTACCTTCTCCTAGTCTACTCTAAAAGTTTATATAGTTTACATAGTTCCATCTTTTTTCTTACTAAATTATTATTCCATTTTCTACAAATAGTCTAAATATTTGCGAGAGATGTCCTAAATGTTCTTTAATATCTCTACTAAACACTAGTATATCATCTACATATACTAATACAAACCTTTTATATTCTCCAAATATATTATCCATTTTTCTTTGGAAAATTGTTTATCTTTAATCCGAATGGCATTACTAACCATTCGAAATGTCATTCGGGGCGGTGAATCTGATCCGGTATACTTTTCTTCATGCATTCGTACGCGATATCACGATTTACAATCAAATTTGCTAAATATTTTCTTTCCTTGTATTTTATTTATTAGTGTTTTGTACTGGTAACTTATATCTAAATGCATTTGCAGTGTTATCATTAAGTCTTTTATAGTTAATTACCATTCTGCTTTTCCTCTTACTATTTCGCTATGGTTTCTTACCATAAATCTTCTTAGAGATCTATGTTTAGAAGTAGATCTACGTATTGCCTAAATCTAATAGTTCTTTTATTTGTACTTTAAAATCTTCTACGTCTTGATTTGTTGCTTGATCGAAATTTTTTTAATTATATAGTGCGGATTTATTATATCTAATTTACATACAATTCTATTATTTTTCCAATGTTTTAATGGTTTTTCTCCTATAATTTCTATTTCGTCTAGTGTTTTTATTATATTGTCTAGGTCTTTTTGATTCTTTATTATTCCTATTCTTTCTATTCCTGTTTTAAAATTATATAACTACATGTCTATATCTATTAAAGTATAATCCTTTTCAACAAATCTTAACTCCCAATTTAACCTTTAACAGAGAGTTAATTAAATTTTTTTATTATTGTTTTTTGAAAGCACTCTTTACAACATGTATTGTTTTCTTCTTCTTCTGTATTTATATCTTTTTTTCTTTTGCGAGTCTATGGTAGGGATACGAACAAAATAGATTTCGACCATATTAATTGTACAGAAGCATACCCTTTATTAAACAAATACATATTAATCGTTAGTATTTATATAGAGATATAAAGAAGAAACGAGAATATCGACAAGTAGAAAAAAACCTTAAGTGCATGCCAAAAATACGGTCAGAAAACATTATCGTAATAAATAATAGACTCTTATAGTCGGTTAACGAAGAAACAATCTCTTATATAACGTGGGGTACAGGTATAAGAGAGGATATAGAAAGAACTTACACTAATATAGAATCTGAGACAAAGTTTGTAAAATAAGAAATTAGTTGGATAACTAAACTAGAAAAATAGATACATTAAAAAATCTAGAATACTTAGATTTAAGAATATGCCAGAAAATATAGAACATTAAAAGACCATAGTGTTATAAAGTGTAATTTTGGTAACGGAGAACATATATTACATAGTGAAGACAAACAATTTAATACACTAGTTGATTTAGTTATAAATCTTAGTGAAAAGACTCAAGAAAATAATAAAGATATCATTAGAATATTAAAGTAATAGAATCTTCCGGACTCACCAAAAGAAGAAGCTAGAAAAATTGGAGGAAATTTCGATTACTTAAAAACGCAAGAACTAGAACTAGAAAGAAAAATTCGGATTTTAGTTAACAAAATTAATATAGAAAAATTACCTACAAAAACGAAATGAAAGGTTAGTTAAAATTATTATAGACAAACCAAAAGAAATAGAACTAAAAACAACTAACATAGTCTCTCGGACACAACAAGTAGACGTATTAACGTTGACATTAAAGAATTAAAAAAGACAATAGCGAGAACTAAGAAATCACTCTTTCAAGTGAGACCAACATTAGCTCAAGAAGAAGCGCCAAAAATTAATGAAAAGATCTATCAAAGTTGCATTGACCTATAAAGAATATATACCTAACGCTAAATCGGACCAAATATTTATACGTTGTTTTGCGTACGTATCCACTATACGTTTTTTTATATAGTGTAACTCTACTATTCCTTTCCAAAGGTCTTTCCAAATAGGGGTGGGGACATTCCCACTGGGCGTGCCAAACTAAAAACAACTAACATAGTCTCTCAGATAACACAACAAGTAGACGTATTAACCAGTGACATTAAAGAATTAAAAAAGACAATAGCAGAACTAAAAGAAATCACTCTTTCATGAGTAGACCAACATTAGCTCAAGAAGAAGAACAATCCTACTCGGTACTCCCTCACCCCTTGATTCCTCTTATCATGTAAGTGTAGTTTTGATTTTACGCACTATTCTCTAGTTTTATAATTTTCGTTTTTTTTTTTTTTTTTTTTTTTTACTGTTGAGTTATGAATCTATTACTCTTAGTATATGGTTATTCTCTTAATTTCTTAATATATTCGATGGATTAACTTTGTAAATTCCTAGGTGTTTGGAAGGCCGTTTTAATGTCCCAAATGATAAGGACTATGTTAGCCATGGTAGGGGGTGTGGTTAAAGAAGAAAGATATTAGAATCAAGATTAAAGAGAAAGAGATGAGCAGGTGTTCTAAGAATAATAACATTAGAAACAAGAATAAATGAACTATAAACTAGATTATGTGTAACCTAGAAAAGGAAAACATAGAGAAATGGAAAGTGAAGACGAGAAGAAAATAAGATTATCAAATATACAACCTGTGATGAAACCATTAAGAATCATACCCGAGAAGAATCATAAAGCGAGAAATTAATGAGTATAGAAGACCATGAGGCATTAGTATGTAATGAAGACAAAAAATTAGGAACAATAAAGATACTTGCAGGAATTAAAATAGATGATTATGAGATAGAAACGTTAGCATTAGTAGATTCGAGTGCACAAAGTGCATAATAAATAAAAGAATAGTTCCACCTAATTTAATAAAAATTCTAGAAAAGCAGTTGCAGCAATGCAAATGGATGGTTATAACATATATAGACATTATGTTCACAAAGCCTATATTAGCTTTATAAATACATGTTAGAATTTTACAAACCAAGCTATAAAATGGATAAAATATGGGTAAGAGACCTTAATATCAATGTAGACTTTGTCATAGGATTGGATTTTATGTTACATAATAATGGCAATTTATTGTATTAACTTCTGAAGAGATGGGGTAATTTCTTAAAAAATATTACTCGTACGCCGGTACAAATTCTTAACTGCGAAACTAGGATGTAGTCATAGAAAGATCTACCATGAACTGCCAAAAGAAAAAAAGATAGTTGTTGTAAAGAGTGTCAAGAAAACAATACATGTTGTAAGATAAGCGAAATAAAAAATTTAAGCTACAGAAAAAGAAGAAATTAGGAGAAGAAGATTTGTTGGAAAGGATTATACTTTAATAGATATAGAGACGAGTTATAATTTTAAAAACGAGAGATAGAAAGAATAGGAATAATAAAAAAATCGAAAAGACACAGTGACCACGATTGGGATAGTTCTCGGAATACCCCAAATATACTTTACATTATATAGGTGTCATACATGTTTATTGTTTTAAAATGCGCATGCACGAACCCTGTACAAATGTCTTTTTCAATTCTTTTTTCTTGCCAAATGTATGCTTTGTTTCTTTTACGAAATGTTTTTAAACTTTTCTTTTGATTTTTCCTTTTAATTCTCGCGTATTTTTATATTATTTCTTTCGTTTCATTCAAATTCAAATTTGGAAGCTTAAATAAACTATCCGCCCCAAATTTTGGATTTGCAGTTTGGAATTTTTTTCTTGGAAATTAATATCATCCCCTTAAAATCTAAATTATGGGGGTGCTCCACATCTTGGAATAATTGGTAAAATTTTTTTCGTATGTTTATCGCCTGAGCCCAAAATATATTTTAATTATAGGAAAACCCACAGTATCAAAACCGGTATGGCGAGCTCGTGCCAATGCAGAAAAATTTGGTTTTAAGAAAACGGGAAAAATCGTAAAATTAAAAATTTTTAAAAAAATTTCTCATAAAGGAAAGGGATAAAAAATTTTGAGGAATTAAAAAGACTCCAGATCCAAAGTTTAAAAACCGGGCTAATTTGATTATTGCCCCCCCTTTTTTTGCCAAAAAAACGGTTTGAAAGTGGGCCAAAAAACCAGGGAAAAGTGAAAAAAAATTAGAAAAAAAATGAAAAGCTTTGGGAAAAAAAAAGCAATACTGGTGGGAAGATAAAACAATAAAAAAGCTTTATCTGGTTGAAGGAAGATGAAAAAAAAAAATATGGGGCGATGCTTGGAAAGGGTTTTATTTAAATGAGACAATTACTTGAAGAAACGAAATCGGGAAACAAAATTCGGAAAAAAGGAAAAAGGAAAATTGAAAGGGGGTTTGGAAAAAAAAAAGACTAGACTTTATTAAATAGCTTTTAAAAAAGTAGAAGTTTTATCTAGAAATGGAAAATCCCAAACGGACAAAATTTAAAAAATCTTTTTAAAAGTTTGCGTGACGATGGGAGCCGAAGGTACACAGCTGAACTCCAAAAAAGATTCTTCACAAATTTAGAATGATTGGCGTGACGAACGTCAACTCCTATAAATAGCGAGTGTTTGAAGGCAATGAGATCATCGATCATTAACTTGAAACACAAGTTAAAGAAAAAGCATACCGCAGCCTTTCTCCATATTCCCTTTCCACTTTTCGCTTAAAATGTCCCTTTTTCAACCTTTGTAATATAACTCCACCGCAAAATAGTTTAGGGGACTTCCCGTAATTTTTCTATTGCAGAAGTGTGAAATATAAGTTTTCGGGTTCTAGAAGGGAAACCTACTCTCCCGGCACCGAGTCATGTAAGTCTTACCCATGTTTCTGTCTTAATCTCACTATGTAAATTATTTTATGTTATGTGAATAATGTTTTAGTAATTATTTCCTTTTCTTATGAATCTATTACTCTTTAGTATATGGTTACTATGGCAATTTCTTAATATATTCGATGGATTAACTGTAATTCCTAGGTGTTTGGAAGGCGTTTTAATGTCCAAATGATAAGGGACTATGTTGGCCATGGTAGCCGGTGTGGTTAAAGAAGAAAGATATTAAGAATCAAGATTAAGAGAAAGAGATGAACGATGTAATAAGATTCACTAAACAACGATAAAAAAAAAAAAAAAAACAGTAAATAAAGCGGGAGAATAGAGCGGAAGAAAATCAAAACTACACTTACATGATAAGAGGAATCGAGGGTGAGGGAGTGCTGAGTAGGATTGTTTAACATATTAGTAAAAAATCCACATAATCTTACTTGTCTTTATTTCTATTGAAACAAGCTATACTTATTGGTATCGGAAGCGAGAAGATTTTGGAGCGCCTTGGCAGCCCCACTGATTATATGAGAAGACCTTTTTAGCTAGAAGAAGAAAACTAGCACACAACACCCTCTTATTAGACTAGAGTTAATGAGGCAATACCGTTTTGCTAAAGCATGTCGAGTTTTAAGTACGATATATATATATATATATATATATATATATATATATATATATATATATATATATATATATATAATGGATATGATGAAAAGGGCAAAATAAACTATACATAAGATTGAACCCGAGAGGAAACTAAGCATACAAAATTTACACAAACCTTGTTTCTTCTGAAACAAAACTCTACAAGTTCCAAAAGACTGTGTGTCACATTATATTTATGGATGTGCTGACTTAAATCAATTGTTTGATTTGTGTTTCGACAGTATATTCTTGAAACAAGTGTGTGCCAGAGAGCCTGAAGCCATGAAAGAGAGCTAAGAGAGACTACTGCAAAACACCCTTGGTAACTTTTTCCTACTTTAATTGTTTTAACTTTAGTTCACCGAAGCTGAATATTTAAATATAGTCAATTAATTTCTAGCTAGAATTAAGTATGAATTTTATTTTTGAGCCAAAAAGCAATATCATGACCATCTCTGCTGATGAAGGACAATTTTTAGACATGCTTCTCAAACTCATCAATGCAGAAGAATACACATGGAGATTGGTGTTTTTACAGGTTACTCTCTGCTTGCTACTGCCATGGCTCTTCCCCATGATGGCAAGGTAATTATTATTCAGTTTACGTTCTCGGCATTGACGGTATAAAATATATTTACTATCACTATATGTAATTTCTCATGATAAATATTGATCGGTAGCATGATAAATTGAACGGTTAAAATTCACTAATAGTATAAAAAAATAATACATTTGTCGATGTCGTATAACTTAAATCCCCAATATTAATAGTTACCAACTGCTAGCATTCTCAATGATGATAATTGAAGTCAATAAATTTGTATTAATTTACTTCAGATTCTGGCCATGGATATCAACCGGGAAAACTATGAGATTGGTCTACCAATAATTGAAAAAGCTAGGCTAGCTCACAAAATCGAATTCAAAGAAGGCCCTGCACTTCCTGTTCTTGACCAGATGATTGAAAACGTAAGTACCTCAAAATCCCTTGAACACAACATCAAATGAATAAATTGAAAACTTTGTCTTCAATGATCAACATTATATTAATTTTGTGAAACAAATTTAACAGGGCAAATACCATGGAACATATGATTTCATATTTGTGGATGCTGATAAAGACAACTACTTGAACTATCACAAGAGATTAATTGATTTGGTCAAGGTTGGTGGACTAATTGGCTATGATAACACCCTTTGGAATGGTTCAGTAGTGGCACCAGAGTTGAAAATTACCCTTGAAAATATGTTAGATATTATAAGATTTCGTATTGGAGACTTAACAAGGCATTGGCTGCTGATCCAAGAATTGAAATCTGCCAGCTTCCTGTTGGCGATGGCATCACACTGTGCCGCCGAATCGGAAAATATACAACGGAAGTCATTCCACAGGGCTCATGGCAACAGAAGGTTTATTATCCATGATTTTTTCCTTGTTTCAAATGATTCATTATTTTACCTTTGTAAATTCTCTGTTTTTTTAAATAAAGGATGCATTGTCTTTTTTTTTCTTTTAATCGGATGTCCCCGAAGGGACAATAAAGGATGCATTATCTATGTTACCTATTGTGTATTCTGCAATGGTTTTTTTTTTTTTATTTAAAAAAAGAGTCTCAACGCGATGTTTGGATTAATTAGATCATCATAGAGGATCTTGTAAAAAGAATATTTTTAAAAATCCAAGTTCAAAGATCAAATGTCCAAAGCTAATAATTAGAGGTTCCAAGAATTTCTGTAGAAAATAATGGTCATATTCTTACCACTAACGAGTGTGGTTAAAGGAAAATTTAAGGCCACGTTCTGCCTTATGAACGTGGGAAATGAATCATCAAAGGCATCTTAATAAGGCAGCAAATTAATATATTATATTATTATTAAAATGCTTCCTCTCATAGACCAACAATTCCTCACTCATTTTGATATTAAAATAAAGATAGTTTATCAACTAAAGGGAGACTATTATGCATAATGAAGGTGTGCTCTGCATTGAACTTTCACTTAGTAAAACGATGTGTTACTTTAGAGTCGTAGTGGATCCTCGGACTTGAATTGTAATTATGACTTATGGGAAATAAAGTATCACTGCTTACATATAATAATCAAGGTGTTGACATGAGCTTTAATAGCCAGCATTTTACGGACTTGCGCTATACTGATTTTATGAGTGCTTTTGAGAACAAGTTCAATTCTGATAGGAAGCGGCCCACTTCCACACTCACATAGGTGAAATCTCTCAAGAGTGCTCTTGTAACTTTAACACCCACTCACGAGAGCGACATATTTTCATTAATAGTTCATAGACTTAACCTCCACAAATCATTACAAAACTAATACACTCACACAACAGGGATGGAATAAATAGTGCATTTTACAACAAGTCATAAGATTCGTTTTTACCATTGAACCTGGCTATAGGATCTCTAGTGCCCAGGTTGGGTTTCATCATATATGACTCATGAATTTATGAGCGTCACATCCCCCTTGATGCACTCTAGACCCTTTCTCTTGCCAAAGCCTTGGTTGGGGTCTAAGATTATCCGGTTACATAATCAATGTT